>NC_018292.1:427854-526495 GCF_000315875.1 Candida orthopsilosis Co 90-125
AGTTTTTTCTTGGGGAGTGAATCTGGGGCTGGTGAAAAATATGTCACTTGTTTGCTGTTGTTAGCACAAAGTCGACGTTCTGTAAGTGTACAACATGCTGTTTCATACTGAGAGAAAGGTACTGCCGTGGGTGCATCTTCGATCATGATCCAATTGATACGGATCTATTGAAGGCTTGTGACGCTTACAATGGGAGTAGTTAGTCTGTAGTTGCCTAAAATTGTTAATTTTGTGCAACAAAAGATAGTGCTGTTCCACACAAGTTGCACTTTTTACAACAAACTTTTCGGGAAAGGACCCCTCATTATCGCCTTAAAGTTCTACCTATTCTCTACTCAAGATAACTTCATAATAATTATATATTTTTGTGGCTAAGAATTGAATATGAAAATTAGTATAACGTATAAAAGAAAATAACCAAATTGGTATGACAAAAGAACCTTCGAAACTCCTAGAAATGATAAGAAAGCCGAACTAAGTAAAAGGCCAACAAAACTAAAGTAAAATCTCAAGCATTTCTTCTTTACTTTCTGATTAGTAAGATTCGTTGACAACAGTGGGAAAATTGATCAAAACTGAACTGCAGTCAAAATTTCAATCATTGAGTGGTATATTTATAAACATCCCTTCTCTGTGTCCTTCAATCATTTGACTTAGTAGTTTCTTCTCTTCAAAGATGAAGCAGCTTGACCAGCAGCACTTACCAATTGGTTTACGCTTCCTGACAATCCTGAGGTGTCTACACTAGCAGCAGCAGTAGTGGCAGAAGATCCACCGTATTTGTCGATCAATGAGTTCAAAGCATCATTGTTACCTGAGGCAGCAGTAGTAGCAGTAGTACCAGTAGTACCAGTAGCAGCAGCAGCAGTGGTAGATGTAGCAGCTGGAGCAGCAGTAGTAGCAGCAATTGCAGAGTTAGCAGCAGCAGCAGTGCTAACAGGAGTAGTAGATCTAGCTGATACACTAGAGCTAGCATTGTCAATTTCTGATGCACTGACTGTTCCGGATGTCAAAGCGTTACCCAAAAAGGAAGCAATGGCAGAAGCCCAAGTACCAGCGTTAGCTGAGATGTAAGACAAAGCAGAGTCCCACAATCCTGATTGTTTAGCCCAGTCATAGACATCTTGAACAATGACCAAACCGTTTTGGAAAGCTGAGGTCAAGAAGCTGATGGAAGCTTGTGGATCAGCCAAGGCCTTGTTGACCAATGAGGAGACAATTCCTGAATCTGAGATTTCTTGAACAATGAATTGAATGATTGAGGACAAGTCTCTCTTGTCAATATATTCAGCGTTAAGGTCCAAAAGTTCTCTCTTGGCAGCAGTACCAGTTGAGGTTGAAGCAGCAGCGGTGGTGGTGCTTGATGATGAAGATCCACTCAACCATGAGGTGATCAAGTTGACGGCAGTACCAAAGATAGATTTGGCAACATCCAAGAAAGCGCTTCTCAAATCAGTATCGTTCAAGAAATCGTTGAAAATATCTCCCAATAAACCTGAGTTCCAGATAGCTGAAATCAAAGCTGGACCTTGGACAACTGCGGTTTGGATAGCAGATTGGACAATGTTGGAAAGTGAAGTTTTGATGGCATCATTAGTGGTTAATGTGTTCCAAACTTGACTAATAATACCCGAGTTACTCAAAGCGGAGATTAAGTTACCCAAAGCAGAGTCAGCTCTTTTGTCGTGCTCAATCAATGCATCACCTTCCAAGTATTCTCTTTTAGCGTTATGTTCTTTAATTTCTTTCAAGATGGCCAAAACATCGTTAACATCTTCTCTCTTGACCATGGATTGTTCAGCAACAATAGCTGGGGCAGCCGAAACAAAAGCAGATGAAGCCAAGACAGCGAGTAAGGTAGTTTGTGAGAATTTCATTTTTGTTAGTTATATGTAGCCGTTTGTAGTTTTGGAGATTTTTGCAATTGAAATCTATATTGGTAGCGAGCAATGAAAAACGAGGAATGAGATCTCGAAGTCTTTTCTCTTTGGAGGTGATGTTGATAAAAAAGAAAAAAGAAAAGAAATGAAAGGCTGACTTAAAAAACTCGAGAATCTCAATGGTATTTATAATTATTCGAAGTTTTACGAGAAATCTTTTGTTGAATGATTAAAACATAATTGGAACATAGAATGATAGTGTTGCGTTGTGTGTTAGCTTATGCATATCACGCCTTTAACTAAAGATGGAAGTAATAGTAAAAGGACATTTTTAGTGACACAAAACTGAACACGATAAAAAAATATTGTTCCATAATTACCACATTACCCGATTAGGAAATAATTTTTATTCTTCAGTATTACATACCATACAATGTAGGACAGGATTGTCGAGCTAAACAGAGTACAAAGGGGCTTAATTGCGATAATGGGGGACAACATTCAGTCCCCGATTTAACTTAGTTTATAATATTTTCTTGGTATGATCCACAAACCAACATTATAACTTAATCAAGTAATGAAGGATATTTGTGTCGGTTGGTGATTTTTCGACCCAGCTTGGAGCGCACAATTTATAGCTCGGCTGAAGTGTCTCTGTGTAAGTCTAATAAGGGTGTCATACGTTATAGGCCTGAGTCAAGTGATAATAAGGGTGGGAAAGGAAAAAGCGAGGTTCATTCTTATCCCTGTCAATTGAGAGTAAAAGCAATGAGTAGAAAAGGAGAGTATGCAATTAGAACTAGTGCTACTTGGGGAATGAGATAGTTTTTTTTCTCAAAGCCACTAGAGAAATGGCTGACTATGTTGTGGGATTAATTAAAGCCGTGATATGAGCCCTGTTCTTTTTATTAATTTACGGTTTCAAGCCTGTGGGGTGTAAATAATACCTAACACCTCTTTCAAAGGAATTAAGATTATCTAGTATATTACTTCTTCTGTATTAAGTTCCAGTTGGAGGAAAAGCACCCATCCTCATCCCTTTCGTTACTCGTTTCTTCGACAATCTTGGTTTATTGTCAGATATGGTGTGTGGATGTTGCATAATATCTCAAGATTTCACTCTATTACGGACCGTTTTTGTGTGATGTAATACGAGCTGAGTCAAAAGAGAATTTCACTTTTGCGAATAGGAGAAGCTGTCCTTAACCATTGGCATCATCCTCTCTCTAACCATTCTCAATTTGGATAAGTGGTAAGTTACATAACCAGCGGAGAACACACTGGCTCAAAATTCCATTCTTTACTCAAAGGGTGGTGCTTCCACACTTTTTAAACTTCTCCAAGACAAAAGCACATAATGGAAAACCCTATTTTACTGTTAAAGCTTAATATGCCAATATGTGATCCCCCATCTAACTCAATGAGGAATTTCTTAGTATTTTTTCAACCATTAATCAAGTGTTCCATTTTAATAAATCACCTATGCTACGTTGTAAGCTAGAAGTACCTTTATGTTCTCACAAGTGGGCTATTTCACATCTTACGCAGAATCTTGCAGGGCCTCGATTTCCTTGATTTTCAAACACGAGCCATAACAGATTCAGTCTTTTATCTTTTATCATTCATCTATGGTTCCAAATTTAAAACCTTGGGTTCGCAAAGTAAACAAAGGCAAATTGTACAAAACGTTTGACTGAATATTTTGTAAATAACACTACAAAGAACTAACTATTGTCCAAGGCACTAAATCAAAATGATAATTTCAATATTGCTACTCCTAAACTACAATGTGGTGTGGAATTCAACCTTTCCGGATGTTGAGGCTTAAAAGGAGAGCTCTCCCTAGTAAACGTCTCTTCAGAAAGCTTGAAAAACAATAAAAGGGTCGTTAAACGTTACCTTGGTTTTGATACCTGTCTTGCAACTCTATTACAATCCTTACAATTTCCCAATAAAAGAAAAAGGGCGCAAAAATAACAATAGAGAATTACACCATTTTTCAAAGTTTTTATTCTGGTAAGGTACACACCCTCCCTTTTATTTATTTTTGTGTAACAAGAAGAATTTCCGTATTGAGTAAACAGATTGCCAAACCCCCCCGAAAAAAATAAAAAAAGTAAAAAAAGTTTATTTATAGCAATTCTTTATTTTTTTGCACCCATTGCATTTGAGATTTTACATCTTTGAAATTAACATTCAAGCAGGAATTAAGCAAATCTATACCCCATGCATTAACTCCTAAAGGTCTTGAATATTTTGCCTAATTAGTCTACGTTTGAAGTACAGTTTACAATCTTTACTTAACGGTTATAATGAATCTACCCCGTTTGGCAATGTATTCTACTGTATGAGATGAATCTAAGAAACAATAACTGAATCGAGATTCACAGTGATTGCTTTGGGGTAAAATATGCCAAATTTGAATCTCGATGGCCCCACTTCTTGTGATATGTGACTATTGTGTTAAATTAAATTACCTTTCTTTTCTTACCTGCCAAAAGTTGTTTTATTGTTCATTTACGAAACTATTACGAGTAATGAGCGGGGTTGAACTAGAATTTCGTAGTACACGTATGCAAAGTCTACAACCACCACAGTATTGTGTAGATTTAATGTTTTAAAGAGCCATTAGGTTACTAATAATGGCAAGCCACATTTTTGCCAAAATGCCTTGGTTCTCGCTTCTTCATTCAATACGTTTGATTTTCAGGTTTAGTATCGTATATCTTTAACGTCTGAGCTAAAATTGGGGCGTTCTTATATGAAATTAAGCGAATTTGGGGATCGTGAAAAATGTGGACAGCAAAATGTCGAGAATTAAAGATTGCCGCCTTTTGTGGCAAAGAGAATAACTTTACTCATTCTGGCAACAAATGGAATTGTGATTCAAAAAGCGTCCCCACTTGGAAGTCAACCGAAAATCACAATGTTGTGAAACTGAGATAGAGCTTCTCTTGACTAGATTTTGTAGAACTTGGTCTGAAATGGCTTTTGTAGACCCCACAATTATCCCCTCTGAAATTGGATTGTTTGTAAATTTCAAATGACGGGATTTTAATAACGGAGAAAAGTAGTTTCTATTATTAATCAACAAGTTTTGATTTTGACCGTTTCTTTTTAGCGATGCAGTTAAACTTTAGGGAGTAATGTAGCTTGGAATTTCGGTGTTACACTTCCAGATCAGGTGACTTGAATTCAGAACCACAAACAGATAATTTTGTGCTAATCTACATAAGAACGTTGCTAAATAGAGAGATAGAGCACCACGCATAGGCTTGCTGGGTCGTATGAGATCTCGTGATAACTCTACTGTCTTTAAGTAAAGTCTGCTCATTTTAAGTTCTTTCAACTCATTTGCGAAAATTTATAACAAATTTTGCAACAATTGAGACATTAAATTTTGAATGTGTATTCTAAAGTACGGACGTTTCATAAAGGATCCGGTCACTACCGACATTCACCTCTTTGCCCTGTCGCACACTCTAATATCCTCATCCATCTTCTTTCCCAGTATCTCGTATGCCTCCAGCTCATCACTTCGTATTTTGTTTTAATAAAACGTTTTTTTGTCTGTTTCAAACCTGCATGTAACAATTACATGGCTGAGACAATGTTTATGTTTACGTTTATTTTTTTTGTTTGAAATTTGGACCACCAGGCGATGCTATTTCAGAAGGATTGGTGGTTGCACTTGCCTACCTAAAGAAAATACTCTTCACGAGCTTTACACATGACAACATATACCTTGGAATGAAGGTCTAGATTTGGTTGTAGATCGTAGACCCGCCTGAGTTTATATTTCGTAAACGATTTACTTTCTTCCCTCGGTCCATCTCTTCAGATCAAATTAGATATGCCACAAAAAGCGGAAAAAATTTTCCCAATTCTTGCCCGGTTTTGTACGGTGAGCCAACGAAGGATTAGGCGATGATAAGAAATTGATACTGTGTTAGTTATAGAATTGGAAAAATTATTTCAGTTTGTATACACTTCTCTTCTTGCACTGGTTTACTCATATCGTTTTAGTCTTCATTATGAGTACCGTTCAAGCATCAACCACAACTGGTCTGGACAACCATTCTAGCTCTGTCATCAATAGATCAGGCAATGTCGCCACTTTGAGCACAAATGTGCCAACTTCCAATTTAACTACTATAGACACCAACGGTAATGTATTTAAGGTACCTGACTACACAATCAAGGAAATCTTACAAGCTATTCCTAAACATTGTTATGAGAGGTCATTGATCAGGTCATTGGGATATGTTGCTAGAGACATTACCATGATGGTTTTAATTGGATACATTGGACACAGGTTCATACCTCAAATTGGCATCACTGGACATGAAACTGTGTCAACAGCTCTTAGAGGTGCTGCTTGGATGTTCCAATCCTACGCAATTGGATTATTTGGATTTGGATTGTGGATTTTAGCTCATGAATGTGGTCACGGTGCCTTTTCTGATTATCAAAAGGTTAACGACTTTATTGGATGGGTTCTCCACTCATACTTGATTGTTCCATACTTTTCATGGAAATATAGTCATGCAAAGCATCACAAAGCTACAGGTCACTTGACTAAGGATATGGTGTTTATACCATACACCAAAGAGGAGTACTTGAAGAAAAGCAATGCTGAAAAAGTTGAGGATTTGATGGAAGAGAGTCCAATTTGGACCTTTGCCGTATTGGTATTTCAACAATTGGGTGGGTTACAGTTGTATTTGGCTACTAATGCAACAGGACAAGAATACAAGGGTACTACGTGGTACGGTAGATCTCATTACTCCCCATCTTCTCCAGTGTTTGAGAAGCACCAGTACTGGAACATCATTTTGTCTGACATTGGTATAATTACCACTTTCACTGTCGTTTACCAATGGTATAAGACTTTTGGACTATTCAACATGATGATCAACTGGTTTGTTCCCTGGTTGTGGGTTAACCACTGGTTAGTGTTTGTTACTTTTTTGCAACATACGGACCCTACTATGCCCCACTACACTGCTAAAGAATGGACTTTTGCTCGTGGTGCTGCTGCTACAATTGACCGTAACTTTGGATTCATTGGTCAACACATTTTCCACGATATTATCGAAACTCACGTCTTGCACCATTACGTATCAAGAATTCCATTTTACAACGCAAGAGAAGCTACCGAAGCTATCAAAAAGGTCATGGGTGAACATTACAGATATGAGGGGGAGTCAATGTGGGTCAGTTTATGGAAGTGTCTCAGAAGCTGTCAATTTGTAGATGATGATAAGGAAGACGCAAAGGGAGTGATGATGTTTAGAAACGTCAATGGACTCGGTGTCAAACCAAAGAACTAAACTGTAAATAGCTTGTATATTGAGGTTTTATTTATAAAGCATAGTATTCTGTATGTGAATGGTAGTTGCCTCGGTATTTGCAACTGTGTAAATTTTCCAAAAAATTTTTCAGCCAATGATCTGATTGTTAAGGTAATATACAGACACCAAGTAATTGACATGACGAGTGTGCTACGCAATGTTTTAAGGAGTAGAAAGTTACAGAAGCTCCCGCTTGTGCACTTGGCTAAACCACAACAATTGCGCGTCTTATCAAGAGGTTTCCAAACATCACTACGTTCATTCGATGACTTGAAACAAAAACAACCAGAGACTTATGAAGAGGAAAAAGTTATCATTGATGAGATAGTCAAGAACCTTCCGGATGAAGATATCAAAGCGTCCAAAAGAATTAGAAACATTGGTATCTCAGCACATATAGATTCAGGTAAGACCACATTTACAGAACGTGTTTTATTCTACACTGGTAGAATCAAAGCTATTCATGAAGTTAGAGGTCGTGATTCAGTTGGAGCTAAGATGGACCATATGGATTTGGAAAGAGAAAAAGGTATTACTATTCAATCTGCAGCTACATATTGTTCATGGGATAAGGATGACAAATCATACCATTTCAATTTAATTGATACTCCCGGTCATATTGATTTCACAATTGAGGTTGAAAGGGCATTGCGTGTTTTGGATGGTGCCGTTTTAGTTGTTTGTGCCGTTGCTGGAGTTCAATCACAAACAGTCACAGTTGACAGACAAATGCGTCGTTACAATGTTCCTAGAGTTACATTTATCAATAAGATGGACCGTATGGGTGCTAACCCATGGAGGGCCATTGAACAAATCAATTTGAAATTGAAAATGCCTGCTGCTGCTATCCAAGTCCCAATTGGTGCTGAAGATGAATTGAAAGGTGTTGTAAATATTATTGATCGTGTTGCGTTGTATAACGAAGGCTCACAAGGTGAAATAATTAGAACTGCTGAGATCCCCGAAGATTTGAAAGAGTTGGTCGAGGAAAAAAGAGCACTTTTGATTGAAACATTGGCTGATGTTGACGAAGAAATGGCTGATATTTACTTGGAAGGTGAAGAACCAACTCCAGAACAAATCAAGGCTGCGATTAGACGTGCAACTATTGGAAGGAAATTTACTCCTGTACTTATGGGTTCGGCTTTGGCCAACAGAGGTATTCAACCAGTTTTGGATTCCGTTGTTGATTATTTGCCCCAACCAAATGAGATTTTAAATACTGGTTTGGAAATCCATAAGGATGGTAGTGAAACACCAATTAATTTGATTCCATCTAGTGCCGCTCCATTTGTAGGATTGGCATTCAAATTGGAAGAAGGTCCATACGGTCAATTAACATATATCAGGGTCTATCAAGGTAAGTTAAAGAAAGGTGCCTACATGACCCACATCAAAACAGGTAAGAAGGTCAAGGTTTCAAGATTAGTGAGAATGCACTCTAATGATATGGAGGATGTCGCTGAAGTTGGAAGTGGTGAGATTTGTGCTACATTTGGTATCGATTGTGCATCAGGTGACACTTTTATTGGCCAAGGTTCATCACAACAAATTGCCATGAGCTCAATGTTTGTTCCCGAAGCTGTCATTTCTTTAAGTATTGCACCTAAGTCAAAAGATAATGGTGCTTTCTCCAAAGCCATGAATAGATTCCAAAAAGAAGACCCGACATTCAAAGTCCACTACGATTCCGAATCTAAAGAGACAATCATTTCCGGAATGGGTGAATTGCATTTGGAAATTTACGTTGAAAGAATCAAAAGAGAATATGGAGTTGATTGTGTCACCGGTAAACCACAAGTTGCTTATAGAGAAGCCATAACAGCACCAGCCGCCTTTGATTTCACACACAAGAAACAATCTGGTGGTGCTGGTCAATATGGTAGAGTTGTTGGTGAGATGAAACCAATTGAAGGTGAAAACAAGTTTGAAACTCAAATTGTTGGAGGAAAGATTCCTGAAAAATTCTTGTTGGCATGTAACAAAGGTTTTGACGATTGTTTGGAAAAAGGACCATTGATTGGACATAAAGTCTTGGGTGTTGATATGCTTATTAATGATGGTCAAACACACGTGGTAGATTCTTCTGAATTGGCATTTAGAACTGCTACCCAAGGTGCTTTTAGACAAGCATTCCTCAATGCTTCACCAGTGATTTTGGAACCAATTATGAATGTTGAAATTACTGCACCAAACGAATTTCAAGGTTCTGTTGTTGGTTTGGTTAACAAGTTGGGTGGTATGATTAATGAAACTGTCAATGGGCAAGATGAGTTTACTGTCACTGCTGAGTGTTCATTGAACTCCATGTTTGGATTTTCAACAAGCTTGAGAGCATGTACTCAAGGTAAAGGAGAATTTTCATTAGAATTTCTCAAGTATGCTCAGGCCAGTCCACAATTACAAAAACAATTGATTAGTGATTATGAAAAGGCTCAAGGTAATAAAAAGTAAGGCTTATATTTAAAGTTATATATTCTTGTAAATAAATGATAGAGAACATACATAATGGTTCTACGACTCTTATCTTATACAAATTCGTAATTTTTTAATATTATATTTTATAGACTTATAAAATTGGAATGGTTAACAACTAAATGAAATGATGATGTAAGTGACATGATAATGGTGCTTTTGTTTTCAAACCCACAACAACTATAGCTTTGGAGCTTCAAACAAAATCGTCTTTCCCAGATGAAATATACTATTAAAAAAATTGACTATTACACAGTGTTATTCTTTGCTTCTTTACGTTAAACCCAAAAAGAATCAAATTTAAGCCTTAGCCAAAGCTTTCTTGGTGGCATATCTTCTTTGTTTCTTCAAAACCAAAACTTGGAATCTTTCGAAATCACTTAATTGACTTCTTCTTTCCTTGGTAGCCAATTTCTTAGCCCAAGCTGATGAAGCCCATTTGTTGTCGACTTCTGAAGCAGCCCATTTCTTTTGGACAGTGGCAGTTCTGGCACCTCTTGGCAAGTTTGGCAAGACAATTGGGGTCAAGGTAACTTTAGCTAATGAGATAGCTTGTCTTGGTACTTTTGGACCATCGATTAAAGCCTAAAGGATTAAAGTTAGTATAGAGTTTGTAAGATTGTAGGGGGAGTCACAGGTTAAAGGTTGTTAACATTTGATCAGTCGAAACTAGCGCCATCGCCAAAAGCAACATCAACAGTTGAGTCAGTGCTAAAGTAAGTACAATAGAACATCACATATCGCACTGATCTCCTGTATTCTCATGTTACGTCCCTTTTTGCTGCGATCCTGTCCTCAACTTCATTTTAAAACATACTCTTTTTTGATCAATAATTTCAACAATGGTGGCTAAGTCTTTGTTGTCGACTAAGACGATACGTCCAACTTCAACAAATCTCCAGTTGGCAGCTTTAACAGTTGATGACATCTTTGGTGGTATATGTTGTTGTTATTAAAAATGGGTTGGATGAGTGAAAACTTTGTCTCTGTATAGAGAGGATTGAAAATTAAATTTTTGTCTAAGCGTAGAATGGAATTGTTAGTGCTTGGTAGCTCTCTAGTGAACAATTCACACAAAGTAACTAAGTAGAATGATAGAGAGGAGAAAAAAATTAATTTGTGTGAGTTAGGAATACTTTATTATATGCACACTTAAGAGTTGGTCACATGCGTACGCTTAGAATTAGGTCAAAGCCCTAAAAACAAATACGAAAACAAAACATTGCCAATGGAAAGTTTGAAGAGTTACCTATGAGCTCGTTTCTTGTCCTTTATCTACTTGTTGATTCATTCAATCAATCAAAGGGCCATACCCGGTAAGCTACATCAGTCTATTTTTGACTAAGTAAAGATAGATTGATGTGTCATACAGGACACTAGTTGATTTTTATTCAAATTCAATTGTATGATGACCTATAATTTGCGTTCTAGAGTATTCACATCCGAAACACGCCTAGTTTCACTATGGAGTGAACACATCATGCGACAATTTTATTAACTGAGAATTGAATTTGTGAAAGATCGGTGTTGGTGATTGTAATACAGTGGTGTAGTAAAGTTATAAAAGATCGTAGGGCTTAGAGGGTTAAAGTTATAACTACATAACCTAGTAACATCTCTAAACTTTGTGTCATTCAAGAAGAGGGTGTCCCTAATGCATCCTTCGATTCCAAAAGATATTTACTCGGCAGCCTCTTGAGTAACGTACAACGCTATGTATCGAGTGTTGTTTTGCAACTTTCAAAAAAAAATTGGTTGGTGGTGAAGTCCGCGAAATTAGTCATTGGAGTCAAAACACATCACTACTGCATCACCAGACCCCAATTGGCTGTATGATCTATAGCCGAAGGTTACAAAATATAGCTAGAGTAATGTCGTCATCACCAAGCACTGCAGCAGCAGCAACAACGGCAACAGCCAAAAAACCATCAATACAACAACCAAAATGGTACGAGCCGAGTGATAAATCATCAGCTAAGCCAAAGTTGAAAATTTACAACTCTTTGACCCGTACTAAGAACGACTTTCATTCAATTAAACCAGGTCACATAACATGGTACAGCTGTGGACCAACTGTTTATGATCACTCCCATATGGGTCATGCTAGGAATTATGTGTCGACCGATATCTGTAGGAGGATCTTACAAGACTACTTTGGCTACAATGTCTTATTTATCCAAAACGTCACTGATATCGATGACAAAATTATCATAGCTGCTCGTCAACAGCATCTTTTCGAAGAAAAGATTGTCAGCCACTACAAGGATGTCAAAGAAGTGTTAGGCTTATCCAAAACCTCCTTACTGTATTACGTGGAAAAGAACTTGCCCGAGTTTACAGGTGACATAGAGAAGGACTTTGTCATATGGTCACAATCGATTCCAAATCTCGAAGAAATAAAGAAGGAGAAACCTAAATTACCAATGTATGTGAAAGCCGTGGTTAGAGCACTCAACGCCATCAACGACAAGAACATTTCGTACAACGACTTCTTAAACGAGATAAAGGATGTCGCTGTTGTATACTTGGATAAGGAACATGGGGCATCAGTCACTGAACCCAGCATTTTCAAAAAACTTCCATTATATTGGGAAAACAAATTTAACGAAGATATGTCAAAGCTCAGTGTCTTACCACCATCTGTAACTACAAGGGTATCCGAATATGTTCCCGATATCATTGACTATGTTGATAAGATTATATCCAATGGTTATGCCTATGCAACAGAAGACGGTTCTGTGTATTTTGATACTGTCAAGTATGAACATTCAAAACATGATTATGCCAAGTTGCAACCTTGGAACAAAGGTGATATGAGCTTGATAAATGATGGTGAAGGTTCATTGAGTTTGGGAAACTCGAAACGTAATCCTAGTGATTTTGCTTTATGGAAGGCATCAAAGCCAGGTGAACCCGCTTGGGATTCCAAATGGGGTAAGGGAAGACCTGGCTGGCATATTGAGTGCTCAGTAATGGCATCGGATATCACCGGTTCACAAATGGATATTCACAGTGGTGGTGTTGATTTGTGTTTTCCTCATCATGACAACGAGTTAGCGCAATCAGAAGCTTACTTTGACAACAACCAGTGGGTCAATTATTTCATGCACAATGGTCATTTACACATACAAGGCCAAAAAATGTCGAAATCATTAAAGAACTTTATTACTATAAATGACGCATTGAAAGACTTTAGCTCGAGACAATTGAGATTTGTATTTGCATTATGCCCTTGGAACAAGCCTTTGGACTTCAAGGACAGCTTAATCAGCGAGGTTATGTCGATTGAATCTACATTTAGTAAGTTTTTCACAAATGTTCGTGCTTTGAATAATGAGTATAAGCATAAAGTGGAAAAGGGAGAGTATGTGTCTAAACGTATTGGGGAAAACGAAAAGCAATTATATGCCGATTTGGACAAAGCTCAGGATGATGTTGACATTGCTTTCAACGATAATTTGTCAAGCGGAGACGCCATCAAGTGTTTGGTAGAGTTGGTGTCTAAAAGCAACAACTACATACAACCAGCAACCACAGGCAAGAGCGAACTTCGAATTGAAGTTCTATTACTGGTTACATCCTGGATTCTGAAAATTCTCAACATCTTAGGCTTTCAATCTAGACCTGACAAACTCGGCTGGGTCGATGAATCTTCTTCCTCAGAGGGTGTTGGATCTGCAGAAGATGTCGCAATGCCTTATGTGAAAGCATTGGCCCAATTTAGAGACCAAGTGAGAAATTTAGCCATCAAAAAAGCAGATTTGAAGGAGTTTTTATCAGCTTCTGATTCCATTAGATCAGATTTGATCAACCTTAACGTTTCTCTCGATGATAGACCTGATGGAAACGCTTTAGTCAAATTTCTCAATGAATCTGAAAAGCAACAGTTGCTCAGCCAACAAGAAGCCAAGGCTAAACAACTGGCGGAAAAAGAAGCTAAACGAAAAGAACAGGAGGCATTGAAAGCAAAAAAGGAGGCAGAGAAATTGGTCCAACTGAAGATTCCTCCTAGTGAATTGTTCAAAAATGATCCATCCTATAAGGAATTTGACGAAATGGGAATTCCAACGATTGATAATAAAGGGGAGGAAATCAGTAAGAGTATGAAAAAGAAGTTAATGAAGCAATATCAACAACAAGGGAGGCTTCATAATGAGTATTTGAAGTCAATTGGTGAATCATCGTAGTATAGTATTTATAATGACGAAAAGTACTTAGAAAATGTATGTTTTACGCGTCTTGTAAGATTTCACATTTTTCTTTTCTCAAATCGCGTAAACAAAAACTAAACAAATAAACAACCCACACATATCAGAGATCACATTTACAAAGTCAAGTATGGGAAGATTAATAGGATTGGAGCTCCACAACTTTAAATCATACCGTGGCAAGACCAACGTAGGCTTTGGATCGTCGAACTTTGTATCAATTATTGGCCCAAATGGTTCGGGAAAGTCAAATATGATGGATGCTATATCCTTCGTGTTAGGTTTGAACTCGTCACAACTTAGATCAAGGCAATTGAAAGATTTGATATATCGAGGAAGAAGGGATGCGTTAGGTGATTTGGATGACAGTACTCTTGATCTTGAGCAGGATCCTAGATCAGCATACGTCTTGGCTATTTACGAAAAGGATGATGGAGACATTTTGCGATTGAAAAGATCGATTTTGGCAAGTGGAAACACCGAATATCAAATCAATGATCAATCTGTAACTAGACTTAACTATGCAGCAGCATTGAAAAAAGAAAACATTCTTGTAAAGGCAAGAAACTTTCTCGTATTTCAAGGTGATGTTGAACAAATCGCATCACAAAATCCAAAGGCATTGTCTGCCATGATAGAACATATCAGTGGATCTAATGAATTCACAGAAGAATATGAGCGCTTAAAAGAAGAAAGAGATCAAGCGCACGAAGTTACCAACGAAGTTTTTTCAAGAAAGAGGACTCTTAACTCGGAGTCGAAGCAATACAAGGAGCAAGCTTCTGAGCAGCGCCAATTTGAGAAAAATCTTATCTTGAGAAATGATCTTGTGAAGAAGCTAAATTTGTATCAATTATACCATAATGAAAACAAGCACTATAAGTTGAAGGAAGAAATCAGGTCAAAAAATGCCCAATTGAAGGAGATGAAAAGTGAACTTTCAACAAAGGAAAAAACCTACAAAGCCTTGACTTCAGAGTACTCCAAAACAGCACTTGAATCGAAAAATCATGCCAAACAGATTGAACAGTCAAATCAGAAAGTAGAGACCACCAAGCGAGGTTTAATTCCCCTCGAATCAAACAAAGCATCCTTATCATCAAAGATTAAATCACAGGAGAACAAAGTGTCGGATTTGGAGGTTGATATCAAATCCCAAAAAGCGCAAGTTAAGAGTCTCGAAAAGCAACTTAGTGACAGCAAAAAGTTGTTCAAAGACTTCGAGGAACAAGTTAGGTCTTCGATAGCAGCATCATCGAATTTGAATATACGAGAAGAGGGACAACAAGAATACGAGAGACTTAGAGCTGAGTATCTAGCAGCAAGTGGATCCGAGCTAGAGGAACAGATATCGTTATTGATGAATGAAAAAGACTCGTTGACAATCAAAGAGAAAAGTATAACTAGTCAAAAATCTAATGCCAAGTCGAGAATACAAGACCTCCAATCGAGTCTCAATTTGGAATTGAAGTCAAAGTTGAATGACTTAGAAAATGAAATCACTCAAGTATTGAACAAGAGGAAAGAAAAGGATGAGGCAAGAGATAAACTCATAAAACAAAAGGATATATTCAATCAGGAAGAACTTCAACTCAATACTGAACTTAAGGGTGTTTTGCTCAAGTTGGAAGATTTGTCATCCCAACAACGTGAATCCAACAAGCAGAAGAAATTAAGAGAAAATTTATCTACTCTAAAAAGACAACTCCCAGCTGGATCTATCAAAGGTTTGGTACATGAATTAGTTCGACCAACGGAACAAAAATACGAGTCGGCTTTGCTGACAATTTTAGGAAAAAACTCAGATGCGATTGTAGTGGAAACTGCCTCAATAGCTTACAAGTGTATTGAGCTTTTGAAAGAAAGAAGGGCGGGAGTGGCTACGTTTATCCCATTAGATTCAGTTGAGTTTGATCCCGTCAACTTGAACTATTTGAGATCTATAAATGACGCCGTTGTACCGGGAATTGATATCGTGGAATATGAGAATAGATCGCTCGGACCTGCTATCGAATATATTGTCGGAAGCGCATTAGTTGCAGATGACATTAATGTGGCTAGATCCATAAGATGGAACTCGTCTAAGAAATTTGAAAACAAAATTGTGACATTGCAGGGCTCTGTTATTCATAAATCAGGCCAAATGACTGGTGGGCAACAAATTCGCAAGTCGTCTGCAAATATCAGTTGGAATAAACAAGACTGGACAAAGATGAATGAGAGAAAAGAGATCTTGTTGTCTAAAGTTGTGAAATTGCAGGAAGTTAGACCAAAAGAATTGGAAATTAACTTATTGGCAGAGGAAATAAGTCTGTTGAATGATAAATTACCAGTATTGAAGAATCAGAAAGCGTCATTGGATAGGGCGATTAATGATAAACTTAGTGAAATTGATTTCCTGAAGAAACAATGTGAGAAATTTGATGAGTCTTTGGCTAAAATGAGTAAAGACTTTGAGCGGATTGACAATGAGATTGCGAAGATAAAGATGGATATTAAAAAGAAAAAGTCCGGAATATACCAGAGCTTTTGCGAAAAGTGGAAAATAAAGGACGGTATTGAAAAATATGAGGAATTACACGGGACCGCCTTGAGAACAAGAGCAAAGGAACGATCATTATTTTTGAAGTCAATTTCAGTGTTGCAAAATAGATTGGACTTTGATACAAGCCGTTGTGAAGAGACCGAATCACGCAAGAATGTCATCAAGAATCAGATTGTGGATTTGAAAGAGGAATTGACCAACGTGCTCGATGAAAAGAATAGATTAGAAGACGAGCTTGATAATGCTCAAGCGGAGTATGAAATTTTGAAGAAAGAGCAAACCAAGATAGAGCAATTATTAGAGACGAAGTTGAGGTCATCTAAATTGGTTGAAAATGACATAGCTGAAAGGTCGGTGGAGATTACCAATCTTGCGAAAGAAATCATTGAAAAGGAAGAAACGTTACTAAAACTCGATTCCATCAGAGCCAATATCTTGAAGAATTGTAAAATACAGAATATTATCTTACCATTGGAGGCAGGCGACCTTGACCAAATTTCCATGGGTGAAGACTCGGATGAAACTTTGGGTGAAATTTACAAGATAGAGATCGATTACGAAATGCTCGACGAGAAATATAAGGAAACATTTAGTACCAAGTTGGAGGCTGAGCTTGAAGTGATGCTTCAAAATACCATTGAGAGTTTGGAAAAGTTGACCCCAAATGCCAAAGCATTGGAGAGATTCAAGGAAGTGGAAAACAAGTTGAGGGGTTACGATAAGGATTACACTGTTGCACGTCAAAAGGAAAGAAAAGCAGCTGATAAATTTAGAGAAATTAGTGAAAAAAGATACGACAGGTTCATGGAAGCATTTAATCACATTTCGGGCTGCATTGATGATACATATAAAGAATTGACTAAATCTAGTTTGTCTCCAATGGGAGGATCAGCATTTTTGATCCTTGAAGATGAAGACAGTCCTTACTTATCAGGGGTAAAGTACCACGCCATGCCTCCTATGAAACGCTTTCAGGATATGGAACTATTGTCTGGGGGGGAAAAGACGATGGCAGCATTAGCTTTGTTGTTTGCGCTCCATTCCTTCCAACCATCTCCATTCTTTGTTTTAGATGAAATCGATGCTGCTTTAGATAACAGCAATGTGGCAAGAATTGGTAATTACATCAAAAATCACGCTGGTCCAAACTTTCAATTCATTGTGATTTCGTTGAAGAATAACTTGTATGAAAAGTCCGATGCATTAGTGGGAATATACCGTGAGCAGAGAGAAAATAGCTCCAAAACGGTAACGCTCGACTTAAGTGAGTATCCAGATGAAGATATACCATTGCAAGGGAACACAGTTGTTGCAGCTTAGATAGTTGTGTATAGATTTAATTTGAATGAATAATGGGATAAATGTGACTGGTAGTGCCGCTCAATGCTGCAAAATGGCATCGCCCAGGAAAACACAAATCCGCATCTCTATGATATCATTCATGTTTGCAAGAATACGACCAACGCAACCACTACTATGGACTGTTCAAAGACTATACTCCGGTATCTCTTCCTCAAAGAAACAGGAGAAGGTATCTTCGTTGTTGAAATTTTTCAAGAAAACTAAACGAAGAAAAGATTTGGCAGATCCAACTCATCCCAGTAACGTGACATTTCTTGAAATTCGCCAGTTTCTCAAAGACTTTTCATGTCAAACGCATACTAATATCACAGATGCCGATATTCATAACCCATATGATATCGTGAAGGCCTTTTTACCATTTCAAAGACGACATAATGTCATCCCGAGTGTGAAAATAAGGGGTACCTCACATAATGGAGATGGGTTGGCAATTATACCCAAATCGATGTATGCATCTGAATATACTGACTCGGAGAATGTGCTTGGAAAATACACAGTATTGATGATTCCCAAAACTGCAGTGGGTGACAAAGTTAAAGTTTTGCTTAAGATGCATCACGAATTTTATGCAGAGGGAGAATTGATTGAGGTTTTGAACAAGGGACTGCGACAGAGTAAGAGAAATGAACAGATGATATTATGCAAGCATTTCCAAGAATGTAACGGTTGTCAGCTACAAATGCTATCGTACCCGGAGCAGTTGTTGTTTAAACAAAATGTCATCAAAAGGGCGTATCAGTTATTCTACCCAAACTTGAAAATCGATCGTGAGTTGGGGGTGGTTAATCCTTCACCCCTTCAATATTCCTATAGAACAAAACTTACACCCCATTTTGAAGTAAGAGATGGAAAGTGTACTAAGTTGGGATTTCAACATGTGAATAACAGAGGTAAAATAGATGTTGAAAATTGTCCCATTGCTACAGTTGAAATAAATGATAAGCTACACCAAGCAAGAACTAAATACTTACAAGGTCCACCAATGAAGCAATTGACATTGAGGCAAAGCATGCGTATTGACCACGATACTGGAGAATTCTACGAGACGGCACTTGAAGGACAATCGAAAGTTATAACAGAAAGGATTGAGGATTTCATTTACCAATTTGATTCAAACTGCTTTTTTCAGAATAACAATTCAGTATTGCCATCAGTTTTGGACTATATACGTTATCACATGAAGCAGTTAGAGACCCCAGTTGAGAACGTAGTTGATACTTACTGTGGGGTCGGTTTCTTTGGTATTGCGTTGTCAAATTTCCATGAAAAGTTGAATGTGTTTGGGATCGAAATCAGTGAATCAAGTATCAAATACGCAAACCACAACATGAAATTGAATGGTCTTTACCCAGAGAGGACAAAGTTTATTTTGGGAGACGCGTCCAACATATTTGGTAACGATGAGTTCAAAAACAGTGGTATCAAGGGCAAAGGAAGTGTGGTTATTGTTGACCCGTCTAGAAAAGGTTCCGACGAGCTATTTTTGAAACAACTCTTGCAATTCGAACCAGATATGATTGTCTATGTTAGTTGTAATGTATTCACACAAGCTAGGGATTTGGCCAATTTTGAAGAATTACAAGGTGAGAATCAAAAGTATAGAGTTGCAGATGTTGTCGGATTTGATTTCTTTCCACAAACTAAACATGTCGAGTCTGTTGCTATATTAAAAAGAAAATTATGTACATAGGTCTTTAATATTCGTCAGCATCTTTTAATAACTCATCAATGACATCAAACATTGCATCAACTCCCCAATCTACTCTCACCCTTTGTTTCTCCTTTGTGACGAGATCACTTGCTTTAACTTTTTCTTGTAAAAAGTATTGTAATCCACGAAGCAAAGTGATTTGATCTTTTGCTTTAATTATGCGCTGCACTAACAATCTATCATCAAATAGATCGTCAGTTTTGCTTGACTTGTCAATTATCATCCCTGCGCCTAGTTGATTCTTTCTTGATTTCTTTCCAATTTGGTCTAAGAAGGTAAAAAGCAATACTTCTAGGAATAGAGTAGCATCTGGCGATGATGTCAAAAAGTTGGCTGTTTTTAACGAATGCAAGGGTAATGAGTCCTCAGCCAAGAGGTATCCATAAAATCTTCCAAGATTCAAAATCTTTTTCAACTTTGTTTCCTCATCTCCATCATTGATTCCCAAAACATTAACCTCTTCATCGTCAACATCACCGTCATCTAACTCTTTAATTAAATCCCACAACATAAATTGAAATGTCTTCCTGAAAGAATGTGTATCACAAAGATTGTTTGCTAATACCGCATAGTACGGATTCCACGAAGGTTCAATAGTAGTACAATGGATCAATACTTTTGGTATTTCTCTTTCCTGAGCCCTCTTTAAAGACAACTTATCCAACTTTGTCCTAGCATCGACAAAATCAGTAGCTGACATGATTGAAATAAATACAGCTCTACGAATATCAGTGTTCATCCTTTGTGCTTTTGCCAATTCCAACCAGTTTGGTTCAGCTGCATCGAGAACATCATTGACCTCGAATTCATTGACATCGGCACCTGGCTTGTCGATGACCTCGTTCCCTTTCCATGCAGATCCAACCAACCACCATTTCCCTCTTGTGTCAACATTATGTATATCGTCCAAGGACACTTGAATTGGATCACCTCCTTTGTTGTTGTTTATACCACTCAAAAACTTTTTGAGTCTGATGGACAATTGATGGTTTCCCTCATTTAGCACCTTCATTTTGTTGTTTTTCAAAGTTGAAATTGTATCAATCAAGAATTGAATTCTTGAAGTTTTAAGGTCCGCCAGCAAATTAGCATATTTTTCATTCAACAAAATTATAATGTTCTTCAAAGATGAAGGGTCATCTGTACGCATTTGGTTCCCAGAACTTCTAATCAATCGTAACAATAAGTCTGCATTGTTTTCGTTAAGGTTTATAATGAGCTCTCTAACTATATCATATAGGACCTTGGAAGACAATAAATGAAATAAATACACCGATGATAACAATGTTATCAAATTTGAAGCTTCTGTCTTCTTATTGCTCTCCTTACTAAACTGTTCAAATTTCTCAATCAACGTTTGAATAAAGTGGGCTCCAAATTCAACACCTTGTAGTCTGTAGATTGCAGCAACGAGACAAGCATGGAGGTAAACAAAAGTGTCCAACAATCGACCTTGCTGAATCACTCCACCAAGAACGATATTTGTTAACTGTTCGTTCATCACCTGTCTTGGATGGGACATGTATAGATTTTGAATTTCATTCACAATTGAGGAGATGTTGGCTTCCGAAAGCTTATTCATGGGACCCATAATTGCCTTTCGTAAGTTCAAAATTTCCTTAGATTCTTCACTTTGTGCTTCCAATGCCATTTTGCGACGCAATGCAGGAGGAATGTACCTTTGCTCAGATATAGAGGCGTCATTTTTGTCTCCTTTGTCGGTACTAGGGGCAACATAAGGATTCTCCCTCACTCTCTCCTCTCCAGAAGAGGAATAGTCCAGATCTTCATCTTCAATTTCTTCCTCCAGACCTTCGCTAGCCACTTCAACTTCCTCTTCATTGATGAAGTCCAACCCATCTAATAAGTGGTTCAAGTCATCGTCGTCAGCGTCTGGCAAGTTATCAGTTTTCTTGATTCCCAATTTTTTGGCATAATATTCGAGGTCATCATCATCTTGTTGAGATGCTTTGGAACTTGGAGGAAGTGCATACTTGGTGCTTTGTTTGACTTTAAGTTTACCTACTTCAGAGCTTTCACGCTCATCGGAGGACGAGACGTCGTCTTCTGGTGCACTTAGGTCGTCTGAGAAATCCAAATCCAACCCATCCAAGAGACCCCCGATAATATCATCATCATCAGTTTTGCTCAATTTCGATTTTTTGCCATCTTTCAACCCAAGCTTTTTGGCGTAATATTCAATCTCCTCATTATCTTTTTGAGTGATAGCATTATCGGGGATGATATGCCTATCCTGGTTTTTCTTGGTTTCCTTTGTTTCATTGTCCGATTCGTCATCTGATACGTCATCAAACCCACCAAACTCGGATTTGTAGTCTGAGGAGTACAGATCGCTTTCACCAAATGAATCATCTTCCAAATCGTCTTCTTTTACGATCCTCACATCTCCATTACTCTTTGTTGAACCACTATATTTCTTTTCCTTTAATAGTCGTAAAGCTTCCATGGGGTCTTCCTCAACCTCGCTATAGCCATCACCCAGTAGGTCATCATCTTCGAGATCATCTTCCTTGACAATTCGTATTTCACTCTGATTGTTTGAGCTCTTCTTTTTCTTTTCTTTCAAGCGACGCAATGCTTCCAATGGATCAGTATTATGATCCTCTTCTTCACTATACTCAGCATCCTCCAAATCCTCCAGACCAGAGAAGTCCGACGTTGAGTGATCCTTCAAGTCATCTTCTCCAATAACTCTCAATTTTGTCGAGGCTTTGTTGTTCTTTTGTTCCTTCAATTTTTTTAGCTTTTCCATAACATCCTCCAGCTCACCACTGACTCGTTTACTTCCATTAGTTTTGAAAGGTTTACCCTTTTGCTCTTTAACTTTTGAAGTTTTGGAAATTGGAGTAGTTGCGTTCACATTCGGTCTTTGTTTCTGCTTCTTCAAAGTACGCTCCTGTTTTCTTTTCTCTTTTCTAGATAGTACCTTATTTGACTTTCTCTTTTTGGAACCGGTTGAGTCTGGAGTACCATATCGAGCATCACCAGAATCATACTCCCCTCTGGCTTGTTTGTCATTTATTTGCTCTAGAATTTGAGAAGGTAGTTGAATGGTTCTTGAAACATCTCCATTTCTCGGTCTGGCCATCTCTTAATGTATGTGTAGCTATTTATCGTGGAGCAGTAACAGAGTATATTTCTCCAGATGATCATCACCTGCAAAAAAATTGTATGCTCATTTGACTTGGTAGCGTATACTCTTTTGATTGTGATTTTTCTTTCTCCAAAGTTTTATCACAAGTTACGCACCTTCAAAGACACAGCAACAGTGTATTATGTTTAACCTAAAGTTTGATCTAAGTAAGCTCAAGATTAACGTTAAGCTTGTTAGTGACTTACTATTGCTAACTGGAGCTAGTTTATCCGTCTATTACTTGCTAAACGCTATAATAAATGAGTATCTTGACAAGAGTATCAAGAACAAAGAATCCGACAAGAAAGGCAAGGGGATTTTAAAGAAGATACAAAACACCAATCCACATCTAAAGAATATTTCGCTCAACCAATATGAAAAGACGTTGTTGAGCTCACTCGTAACACCAGAGGAGATTTCAGTTTCTTTTGGAGATATCGGTGGGTTACAGGAAACCATTGACGAACTAAGAGAAGCAGTGATGTTACCATTGACCGATCCAGAGTTATTTGCAGTCCATCTGAATTTGATAAAGTCACCTAAAGGTGTACTCTTTTATGGCCCACCAGGTTGTGGGAAGACGATGCTTGCTAAGGCAATTGCAAAGGAAAGTGGCGCATTCTTTTTGTCAATTAGAATGTCAACTGTTATGGATAAGTGGTATGGAGAATCAAATAAAATTGTCGACGCCATCTTTTCATTGGCAAATAAGTTACAACCATGTATTATTTTCATTGATGAAATAGATTCATTTTTAAGAGATAGATCGTCAAGTGATCACGAAGTTAGTGCAATGTTGAAAGCTGAATTTATGACCTTATGGGATGGTTTGAAATCTAATGGACAAATAATGGTTTTAGGAGCAACTAATAGAAAAACAGATATTGATGAAGCCTTCTTAAGAAGAATGCCAAAGACGTTTGCAATTGGTAAACCTGACACTTCACAAAGAAGATCAATTTTAACAAAGATATTAAAAGATGCTAAAGTTGATAAGCAAGAATTTGATTTGGAACTGATAGTAGAAAGAACTAGAGGGTATAGTGGGTCTGATTTGAGGGAATTATGCAGAGAAGCTGCATTGTTACCGGTTAGGGAATACATTAAAGAAAATTACAATTACAAGAGTGGAAAATTGAGTCGAGATGAAAATGACGATTTACCTGTTAGGGCGTTGAAAACGTCTGATTTTTATAGAATTATATCCACACCAGCCACTGGGACCATACCAAGTTTGGCACTTGATTAGAGCATATCTATAGTGAATACAAGGTGCTTGATATTACGTGTCTCTACCAAAAATGATTGTGTGCGAAGTATCCTGAAGCATCAAACGTTGTATACAATTGAAAAAAATTTTATCGCTAAATATCACTCTCTTTCTCTTAACAGTATACCACAATTTAAATCAACATTTTTCCATAGATCTGTATAGGTCAATACATATTCAATTGGGAAATCATTTGAGATCTTTTCTGATTCTGTTTTTGTCTTTGTCGGCCTCTTCGAAGACCCTTGTATCATAGTGGTACACGGGTTCAAAGCGAGGCCAAAATTAGAATTCAAACTAACATCCTATTCCTTATAGAGTATTACATTATAGGAGTGGAATTCATCCATTATATTTTTAAAACAGTTTGAGACATTTCTTTCTGGGGAGGCACTTGTAGCATATTGGATTGTGTTATTTGATGATCAGTAAATTACTGCGCTCTTAAACCAATTAGTAAAGTTGTATTATTCTAATTTTCTACTCTATGAATCTAACTAATCGATAAAGCATCTCAAGTTCATTGTGGCTGATGATCCACATGCTGTCGACATTTGCAGCTAACGTAATTGGTAGCGTCTACAATCAAGGTCATTAATTCGTCCGAGTTTATCCCTTTAGCAATTTATTGCAAATCATCAACCACCGACCACCAGACTTAAAGAAACACTCAATTGATCTTACAATTTAGTACCATGTCCACATTAGCAAGACTTCGGCCATTGTGGACCTTGAATATCAGACGTGTGCCACTGGTGTGGCAGGCCTGTAGACACTATGCTACTGACATAGAAGATTTGAAAAAGCAATCAGATTCCACAGAAGTCGACAATTCCGTTTCAGCAACTGGTGTCATTGATAAAAGGGGTAATGAAGTATTGCTATATTATTCGTTCGCCACGTCTCGGAACTTTATCAAGTCGTATTTATCACGACTTGCATTGTTTGCCCCAAGATATTCGGATGATCAAGTGAAGAAAAAGGTTGAGCAGTTGTCATCTCCCTTGCCTCAAGGATCAACATTGACTGAAGTTGTGGCATTGGCCAGAGACTCAGGTGCATTTGTCAAGTACCAATTCCCTCAAGATGAAACAGCAAGACAATTTATTGATCAAATTAGAAACAACGTTGCCAAGAATGAGAAACAGCAAGAAAATGCAATTACTCGAGTATTTGACTATTTGACTGATAGAGCTCCCAAAGTATACAGTGTTAAAGGTGTTCCATGGATAGAAGATTTAAAAAGATTTCCTAGTCCTAAATTAGCAATCAAGTTTGAAGGTGATCCATTGACAGAGGAAGAGTTATATGTGTTGTTTAGAAGGTATGGTTTGATTGATGATATTAAAGCTGATCCAGCTGACTCATCAGTTTTATTCCACAATATTCGAGCAGCAACTTGTGCCAAACATTGTATTACTGGAATGCTGTTGAACAATGGTAAAACAACGATTCATATTCAGTTCTCTCCAATAAAGAGGAAGAATTACTTGATGGATTTCATCTCCAACCATACCAAGATTTCTATCCCAATTCTTTTGGCTCTCCTCGCAGGACTCGCGGTTATGGTGTTTGATCCAATAAGAGAATGGTTTATTGAGTACAAGATTACTCATAGCAGACACTCGTTTGATCATTTTAAGCAAAACAAGATTTTCCAATTACTTTATATCCCATACAAGACTCTTGTCAATTTGGTGTCCAACAGTTATGATTACATTGACACACAGCTTCATGAAGTTGTTGGAACTAAAGATGACGATACACTGGACAGCCAATCCATGGATGAGATAAAAAAGGAGAGTAATATGTTTTGGAAAGAAAGATTTGAAAAGTCCAAACAATTGAAATTGTGGATATTGGAGAATTTGAACAGTTTTATCATTGTTAAGGGACCACAAGGTTCAGGTAAGGAGGAATTTGTTTTGGATCATACATTGGCTCCTGATGATCGATTGAATAATAAGATCTTGGTGATTGAATGTGATAAATTGAGTAAGGCAAGATCAGAGAATAGTTTGATTGGAAGTACTGCTTCTCAATTGGGATATTTCCCTGTTTTCACATGGACAAATTCAATTTCCCAATTTGTCGATTTGGCAGTGCAAGGGTTGACGGGACAGAAATCGGGTTTGAGTGAGAGTAAGGAGACCCAGATTAAGAATATGTTTTCATTGGCTACTCAATCAATCAGACATATATGTGAAACTGATTACCAGAAATATGTTAAAAGTGTTGAAAGAAGGAATAAGAAGTTGAAAGATGATGAAAAGATTGAGCTTTTGAGACAAGAGGATTTCTTATCACAACATCCAGAGTCAAAACCAATTATTGTGGTTAATAAATTTTCCAGAAGAGCCGATGTTCATCTGAATGACTTCATATATCCATTGATTGCTGAATGGGCATCAGGATTAATACAAAATAATATTGCTCATGTTATCTTCCTTACGGCTGATGTTGGCTCGTTACACCATTTGAATGAAGCTTTACCTAACCAAGTGTTTAAAGATATTTCATTAAGTGATGCATCAATGACGAGTTCGAAACAATATGTGTGTGATGTACTCAATGTCAAAGATAATTCTGCATTGAGCAGTTGTTTAGAACCATTAGGTGGAAGAATGTTAGACTTACAAGCATTTATACGTCGTGTTAAATCAGGCGAGGATCCCGAAAATGCAGTGACGGAAATGATTACTCAAGCTGCTGAGTTAATCACGACATTCTTTTTAAGTAGTCAAAAAGTGGATAATGGTGATAATAATTGGAATTCAGCTCAAGTTTGGCTTATTATGAAATTATTGCTGAAAAAGGAAGCTGTTACTTACAATGATTTGATTAAACTGCCATTATTTAAATCATCAAAGGAAACAATGGATACATTGACAACATTGGAAAAATTTGATTTGATTTCATTGAAAAGAGATAAGGGAGTATTGAATAAGATTACCACCGGTAGACCATTGTTTAAAGCTGCTTTTGAAAATATAATTGGAGATTTAAGAATTTGGAAATTATATGAAACTGATTATTTAACCAATTTGATTAATTTAGAAGTGACCAAAATTCAAAAATTGGAGACTGAATTGAGTGGAATTTATAAGATTAATAATAAACTAGATGGTCGTATTGATTATTTGTCTAAAAAGATTGAAGCTTCAAATAAAAAGATTGTTGATTATGAAAAGGAAATTGCTGATATTGCATCTTATCAAGGTGATGCTAAATCTCGATCATTTTTGGGAATATTTTAACAGGGATGTTGTTTATTGTATATAAAATACTAGGTAGCTATTTTAGTAGTTCATCATTCATGATTTCATAAGTCATGCGTCTTCGAATCACTTTCATATCATTTTGAGAATAGTTAAAAGTCTTATCTTGAGCCAAGTATTGAGCAGCAACACAAGTAAACACACCACAATCGGATCCATTCTTTTGTTGTGGTGCATCAATATATGGAATAAGTTTATATTTGATGGCATGGTGACCTAATCGTTTGGCTTCATTATCCATATACATTTGTAAGTTCTCCACAGCTTCAGGATTGCCTGATTGGTTGAAATCTAGGGAGTCGTAATAGGTGATGGTTTTCTGTAAGTTGTCAATTACTGCCAATGCCCAATGAGTATTACTTATATTCACCGGCACAATTACTTTATCCATGGTGAATAAATCTATCTTCTTCCGTTTGGCCCATCTAGCCACACCACTATATCCTCTTGATGCCAAAGTTGAATAGAAATGAGTTGTCCAAATGAACACTTTTGAGTTTCGTTTCATGACTAAGTTGAGATAAAAGTCGATTATATTATCATTGAGCCAACGTCCATCTCTCAAAGTTTGTAAATCAGCAAAGGATATATCAATGTTGTATCGATTAATGCAAATCGATCGAGGGTTCGATTGCCAAGCCTGATTTACTTTTGTCAACTGTGATTCATTTAATGGTTCAATTTTAGTTTTGGAAGCTAATCTTTTTGCTGTTATTAAATCTTGAGTTTTTGATTGGGCTTTTTTATAGGTTTCGGAAATACGATCAATTTTGAAATTGGCAATTAGATCATCTATCAATGAATATGAAGTGATTGAAACTGGTTGTGGTGGGATGTAGAAATTTAGGATTGATTGTTGGTAATTTGTCTTTGGCCCGATATTAAAAAATTGATGACCAATGGGTAGATCAGTGGGTAGATCAGTGGGGTGTGTTTGTGGTGCCGAAATGAGCTGGTTATTGACTCGACTTGATGGAGTTCGATACAAAGGTGACGCAATTGACAAGTCTGTTCCATATTGTTGTCGATTCAGCTGTTTATTTTCCGCTCTATTTGCTCTCAATTTCTTCAATGCAAGATCTCGTAGTATTTGACTAGTATTATTTTCATACGTGGTAGTACTGTTTCCCATTTGATCTCGAAAACTATCATCCAAAATGCTGTTCTGGTATGAACGTTGATGATTGGTTATGAGATGATAGTCATTAGTGATGGGATAATGATGTAATTTAATTTTCTCTCCAAGTATTTCAATATCCGAATCTTCACTAGCTATGGATTCTTCATTTAAGGGAGCTTTTTCATGCTCGGGTAGTTCTATATGGCGAGGTCGTATGAAGTAGGATAGAATCAATGATGTAATTTGATGAAGCATCTTGCTGATTAAAGACCATAAGCGTCCTCCTAATCCGTCCCCTGGTATTATCTCTTTGGCATCTCTGTGATTAGAGAAGTTGTATGATAAGTCATCTTGTATGTATATTCGCTCATGATCAAGTATAGGATTATCGAACATCTAGAGTAATGAGATTGAAAAGTTCTTTTTGCTAATTGATACTTTAGTCGAATCTTTGTTTTTTGTTTTTTCGTCTTGCGATTGTCGCGCTGAAGTTTGGCGTGTGATGAGAAAAAACATTGCGCTTTGATAAAAGAATAGAGAGATGATTCTAACGATAAACTGGACTTTAATTAACTAGAGATAAATTAGTGACTTTTGTTTTCCTGTTAGACTATGCTGAGAACCTTAGTTGATTTAACTGATGCTAAACTCTGGGGAATTTACTAGCAATACAGTAACAAATTGAACAAGTGTCGGTTTGAAAAAAGCGCAAAAGATCGAAACATAATCAATTTTGCAACAATTTTGCAGCAATTTGCTACAGAAAGTTGCAATTGATTTTATAATCTACAAACGGTGGCAAATTTTTAATTTCTCAAATGCTCGTGAAGCTCCCTGGGATTAGTATCGATTTGGGTTAGGCTGTTTTTTACGAATCTTTATATACAAGAAAAGGATGATAATACACCTTGTGGCCATACTTATTGAAATCGAATTTGGCAAACAGGTAGGTATCATAACATTCATAGAATACACCTCTTCACGATACTACAGGTAAAAAACATTGCTAGACTCTCTTTTACCAACGTTGCTAAAGCTGCAAAAGGTTTATATTATTTAAGATTCTGCATGGAAGGAAGTTGATGTGGATCATTGACTACCAAACATTTTCTAAATGCTGTTGATCAATAAAGTGTTTTAAAGTATCACGCGATCACACTTCAGTTTCTTTGTCCTTGTAGACAATAAAAGTATTGAGTTTGGCCTGTATTCAAATTTGACTCCCCACGTGGGTGGTTGAGATTAATATTTACACAAAGCCAATTAGACAGTACATTCTACACAAAATGAAAAGCACCAACTTTGTTACATTGTACACGACCTTATGAGAAAGAGACAGAGACAGAGACAGAGAGTGTGTTGCAAAAGGAGCGTATCTCGAGACCTCTAGATTCTTCTAGTGGCAGTCCTTCCAAGTTCATTTGAGATATATTCACCACTTGGCTTGACCAGTCCATAAGTACTCAGAAGTTCTTACCGAGGAAACCATAGAAGAGGTTACACCACAAAAGTGTCAGTCTTTCAATGCACAAAGGTACGGTGCAGACCATGTTTGTTAAATGCCCATGAAACGCACGAGTTGACACACATGCATATATACAACAATAAGCCCTGTACAGAAGGTAGCACTGGTGAACACATAAGTGGAATATTTGCCCACGAGGGCTGTCAAAGAGAGCATTGGGTCTCAATTATGTGAAAAGAAAGACTACCCAGTGCTATACAAGAGAAACTAGTTCACAGTATGATCTATCGTCAATTTAGATTTTTGCTTTGCTACGCGTTAGTTGATTGATTGAATATTGAAGTGGCAGCTAGATCCACAGGGCATGTGGTGTGTGTGTGCGTGTGTATGGTGTGTTTACAGTGTGTGTACGGTGTGTGGTATCAGTTTCTGGTGTTGATGGGATTGATTCAATTTATACACAAAATTGTTTGTGCGATTACTTTCTTATTGTTCAACATTGAGGAACAAAACTAAATTAGTCTTTTGGGACTTCCATTACCCTTTGAAAGTAAAAATATCAACAACAAAGAGAGATAGAGTGGCATTTATGTATTACAAATTAAGTATTGTAATGGTAACAACGTTTCATTGAGATTAAATTAATTAATGAATTTGCATTGAACCAATTAACTTTTACGAATACAGTTGAAGTTATTACAAAGCCATTTGTTGTTATTATTATTATTATCATTATTATTTACAATTATTTATAAACCCACACCACGTTCCCCCCCCCAAGTTTTAAAATAATTCCATCACCGAAGGTCATCCAATTTATCGCCACTTTTTCTTTACCTTTTTTCTGTATCCAATTGGGTCATTCTATCATTAAATAATACCATCTACATATCCCTCACAGTCAGACCATAAAGACCAAAAGAGAGTGCGTGATATTGATAATAAAATCTACGAATATAACAATTAAAGCATCTTACATACAAGAAAGCTTTTTATCAGTAGAACAGGTTAAAAATTTGGAAGAAGAGAAAACCAAAAAATAAAAAAAAAACAAAAATTAGATTTCACAAAGAAAGTGATAGCAAAACAGTGAAGGAGAGAACATATTAGGTTTCATTTACAAATTTCAAAATTAAACTCAACACCCGAACACCTCAATACCTTAATACCTCAACGTCCAAACTACTACTCAGTTCAATTCACTCCTACTTTGTTTAGCAACGCTCACACTTTTTTAAATCTTCTTTTTGAATAACTAATCTACTTCCATATAAAGGAACATCTATTATGGCATCTAGTCAAGACCCCAAATCCAAACCAGCTGCCTCGAGTGAACAACAGTCTTCTACAGCAACTGTACCTTCGGCTAGCAAACAACAACAGCAAGGAGGACACGAATCCAGAATGTTATTTGGTACCAAGTTGGAAACCGAAACTTATGCACCATGGAAAGATTTTTACATCAATTACAATCAATTGAAGAAATTACTTAAAGAAGGTGTTATTTTGAAAAACAATTGGACTGATAAAGATGAACAAAATTTTGTTAGTGCATTGGATGAAAATTTGGAAAAAGTATTCACATTTCAACACAATAAATTTGATGAATTGAATGATGAATTGGATATCTTGCAACAACAAACTGAAGTTGCAGATACTTTTGATGTTGATGCATTTTCCAAGAAATTGGATCATTTGTTGAATGAAGCGCAAAATTTGGAACATTTTCAACGTTTGAATTATACTGGATTTATCAAAATTGTCAAGAAACATGATAGATTACATTCAAATTATTCAGTTAAACCATTGTTGAATGTTCGTTTGAAGAAATTGCCATTCCATTCAGAGGATTATTCACCGTTATTGTACAAGATTGGTACTTTGTTTCAATTTTTGAGAGAAAATTATGAAGTTGATCAATCTTTGTCGAAATTGTCATCGTTTAACGATGGTGCATTGAGTGGAGAATTTCAATCATTTAAATTCTGGGTTCATCCTGATAATTTAATGGAGGTAAAGACTACTATTTTAAGACATTTGCCAGTTTTGATTTATAACTCAAAAAAGGATAATGATGATGACGATGACGACGATGACGACGATGAAGATGAAGATGAAGCAAACGGTAAAGATAACAAAGTCACGCAAACTGATCAAACCATCAATTGTTTATACTTTGACAATGAACATTTTGATCTTTATAATCACAAATTAACCAAACTTAACAATTCATCAACATTGAGAATTAGATGGATTGGGAAATTATCTGACAAGCCAAAAATCACTATGGAAAGAAAAGAATTTGATGTTAATTCCAATTTTCATGTCGATGATAAAATTGAATTGAGGCAAAAGTATATTAATCAATTTGTTATTAATCATGAAACTCCAAAAAAGTTTGTTAAAATCAATGATGAAGCTACTGTCAAGAGATTATTGAAGTTTATCGATGAAAACAATTTACAACCAATTTTGAGAACCACTTACAAGAGAACTGCTTTCCAAATCCCTGGTGATGACAAGATTAGAATAATTATTGATTCCAACTTGACTTTTATCAGAGAAGATTCATTTGATCCAATTTTACCCATTAGAGATCCTCATCAATGGCATAGGTTGGATTTAGATAATCCTAAAAATAATCAACAATTTTTAAGAAAAGGTGAGTACAATAAATTCCCCTTTTCCACCATGGAAATTAAGATTAAGAAATCTTCAGTTAAAAATTTCAAGAAATTACAATGGATTAATGAATTGATCAATAGTAGCTATTTAGTTAAGGAAATTCCTAATTTCTCCAAATTTATTCATGGTGTTGCTTCTTTATACTTGGAGGATGATAAATTGGATAATATTCCCATGTGGTTTAATGAATTGGAAGGAGATATTAATGATGACTTACCCAAGATTCCTACAAAGGTTAACAATGATGGTATTACTCAATTGAGTAATGATGATAATTTATCTAAATTTAAATCAATGATTTTGAAAAACAACACCTCCAATTTCCAACCTAGATCAGCTTCATTTTCAGGAAGTTTGTTGTACAAGGGAGCTAGCAGCAATCAAGATGAACTAGTATCAGTGGCTGAAACTGGTGAAGTGGCTGATGATTCAAAGATTTCTCATGTCGATGAAGAAGAGGATGAAGGTAATCTCTCACACACTACAAAGCCAAAGACACTTCAACAACAACCAAGCACCACTAATTTCACTACTGATGACCAATCATCTGATTTTGATGAAAATGAAGATGAAGATGATGATAGTGCACTCTCTAAAGCCAACAGACTCAAGAAATTGATCAAATTCCCACAACAATTCTCCAAATTAATTGATGTTGATTCAGAAGATGAAGAAGTTGTATTACCCGCAGGAGTAACTAAACCTGACCAATGGATTAAGAACATGGGACCAATTAAAATTGAACCTAAAGTTTGGTTAGCAAATGAACGTACATTCAATCGTTGGTTACATGTAACTACATTGTTGATGTCAGTTACATTTATCATTTATTCATCGACAATTAGATCTAATTTCCATCAATTGAGTACTTATTTGGCATATTTCTATTTCGGTTTAACATTGTTTAGTTGTCTTTGGGGTTATTACATTTTCATTGTTCGAAGAAATATCATTTTAGAAAGAAGTGATAAACACTTGGATAATTCGATTGGTCCTTTGATTATTGCTTTTGGATTGATGATTGCTTTGATTATTAATTTCATTTTCGGGTGGAAGAGTTTGCAATTGGAATATGAAGATAATGAATTTTATGCAAACAATCCAATGCACAAAAAGATTCATCAATTTATGGTCGAAATGGTTAGCTGAGGGAGGAACTATTCTGTTGTTGTTGTTATTTGTTTTATATAGTGTTGTAGTGAAAGTATTGAAGTAAAGAACAGATTAATATGGATAAATTGAGTAGATGTAGTAGCTTCATTGTTGTTAGTTGGATGTGGTTTAGTTGCAACTATTTCGGTTGTGTCCTGTATATAAAAACAACAGCGTGGTGCATTTTGACGCTGTTGAATTTTTTCAATTTCAATCAACGAATCAACAAAACTCAACAACAACAAACATAGACGTTGGAAGCTATAGCACAATACACTCCACTATGTCATTGAACACATCATTATACACAGTATCAGCATTGCTAATACTAGACAATGAAGGTAATAGATTATACGCTAAATACTACACACCACCAACCGACAATGACCATAACAACAACAACAACAACACTAGTAGCAGTAACCCCAAAACTGCCAAACCATCCACTTCGTCTAAATCCATCAGTCAATTGAAATTTGAAAAATCATTATTTTCCAAAATCAATAAAGTTCATCAAGATATTCTCTTGTATGATAACAATTTAATTGTATATAAACAAATTAACGATGCATCAATTATACTCGTGGCTCCAATAAATGAAAATGAATGTCTCATGTACTCAACATTGTCGAATTTAGTTGAGTCATTAACTATATTGTTAAACAATACCGTTGATAAAGCTACAATTATTGAAAATTATGATTTGGTAGTATTAGCTATTGATGAGACTATTGATGATGGTGGTATCATATTGGAGTATGACCCAGCTACTATTGTGTCACGCGTGACTAATGCGCCGGTGAGTTCGGGAGCTGCCGGGGTTGTTGATTTGAAGAATATTGATTTGAGTGAAAAGGGGTTGTTTAATGCCTTGAGTTTTGCTGGTAAGAAGTTGGGTGAAAGATTTCAACAAGGGTTGTAAGAAGGGAAGCATTGTTGTATATTGTATATTAGTTGATAGTGTAGTATACACAGGGAAATCTGAATATACTATTGTTATAGGTCGATTGTAGATTGATGTGATGAATGTACTCAACCGAGAAGATGGAAAATATCAACACATTCACTAACTAACCACCACGAAACTTCATCTACCACCCAGTATTACAATTACCTTAGCCCCTCCCCTAGTCATGGAAGATTCATTCTACTTCTCCCTACTACGAATATCAATAGCTCAAATACTAAAGACACAAGGATTCGACAAATGTAAACCGTCAACATTAAACACACTCACATCATTATATATCATCTACTTGACCAAACTAACATCAGAATCGATAGACTGTAGTTTAACAAGAACAAGAACTAATTCACCGGACGTACAAGATGTAATGCAAGCAATGATTGATATGGGGTTGATAAAAGCTACTCAGAGTAACAAGATACATGATTCGTTCTTTAATGAACTGGAGTATAATACTAAATCAATCAATCTGTTTCGGAATTGGGTAATGAGTTATTATGGCGATCAAATTAGAGATATTTCCAAGAGGAAACAGAGAGAACTTGAGAAAACTGCTATTGATGAGGAAGAACTTAAGGTGGATGAGAATAAAGATCAACAACACCCACAAGATATCTATCATCAATTTATTCTGCGTAATGACCGAACAAACCCCAAACAGGATAACGATAATAGTAAAGAAGGCGAAAATGACGACACCCAATTATCCACTCATAGTAACAAATTGAAATGGTTGAATCACTTGTTAGAAAAAGATTTAAAGCTAGGTCATAAGTTGAAATATCTTTACGCTACTGAATTCATAGCTGATGAGTTTGAAGAGTATCTACAAGATCAAGTACGTAGGTCAAACCCAGAAGATGCTAATGGAGGTGCAAATGATGAAAATGAATTGGATTTAGATTTACAATTGAAAATAAAGAGTGTTAAAAATAGTGATTGGAACGATTATATTGTTAAGCCAATAACTAAAGAAGTTAAACCAAAGGATAATAGCATCAATAATGTCGTTGGAGGTGGTGGTGAAGACGGTAGTGTCGTTGATGAGTTGATTAAAAAAGAAGCGGATTTGGAGAAATATCTACCTTATAATATCAAGTACTCAGAGCAGTTGCTTACTGATGATATTGAAGTAGGTGATGATAATGAAAATGCTGATGTTGAAATGGAGGATAGTGAACCTGCCACTGCGCAACAGGCTGAAATATAGAAAAGATATCTCGAATGCACATAAACATTGAAACATTTATAATCTTTCTAAAATATTTGTATTTGTATTGTGATATATCCAGCTACCTTTAAACTCCTAAAATTCTATAGATAAATGCCCTTGCCCTTTTCCTCAATGCATACCTCTTTTCAATTTCAAGGAATCTCGTTTCTTTTCACTAAGCGAAACATAATTAGTATTGAAATTACTATTGAATCTAGCTTCATCCACTGTTGTGTCATCTTGCATCAGTTGCAGCAGCAACAGCAGTGTCCTCTGTTGTGAATACTGTTGTGCACATGGTTGGGTGGCCCATTGTTGCAGTGGTTGAGAATGTGGATGGGGTTCAAATGGAGAATCCAAAGCAAATCCAACAGCGTTTGCGTTTGAGTAGTTAAAACTTGATCTTCCATTCAAGCTATTCAAAGCTTGGGCATTCGCTGATTCAGTGTTTAAATGATATGGCACTGATGGACCACCCAAACTTCCTGATGTACTTGATCTACTTCTCTGCAAGAATGGTGGTGGTGCCAGTGGAAGTGCAAATGGAGCTGATGAGTTTATATCTCTATACTCTTGAGGCTGTTGTTGTTGTGGCGGTGGTGGTGGGAAATATGCGGTTTGAGATTGGATATTACCACCACCTGCAGGTATTTGCTGTTGAGGGAAATAGTTTGATTGAGGTTGTGATTGAATACCAGCAGAATGTGGTGGTGTACTACTAGCACTAGAGCCACCACCATTAAATAAATTGGCTTGTATAGGTACACAATCCAAAGAATCCGTACTCGCATTGCTATTTCTTGGACGAAGACTATGGATATTACCAACATGAAGCCAATTGTTTGAATTGTTTCTTGTTAATGATTGTTTACGAAGATTCAACAGTGATGAACGTGATCTGATGGATGCATTATTTGGTTGATTCTGGGCTTGAGCCAGCTGTTGTGCATTGTAGTTCATCAAGTTCATTTCATTCAATGATAAGTTTGATATTGATGTATTTTTCATCCCATTTGACATGGGATACAGTGGCCTTTTAAGTGATGAATTATTAGAGCTAGCGTTGTTGTTGTTACTCTCTGGCTCATCAATATCAGTCAATATATCATCAGATTCAGCATATTGTGGATTTTGATAAAACGAAGGATTTTGCCCATATTGACCTGGCTGTTGTATTGTATTTTGGTTATTGTATGAGTTTTGATGATGTAAAGGTGGTGGGTTAAATGGATATTGACCTGGAGCTTCCAAGGGCGTTTTCAAAGTTTGATCTATTGGCGTATATGGTTGTGAATTTAATCCTGATGGAGTGGATATCGACGGTTGATTAAATTCCATCTTGTTTAGTTTCAAATGTAAGTTTAAATTTTTGTTAATCATGGTGAGTAGATTTCTGTTTATGATGATGCAGTAGATAATATGTGGTTATGATTACGATGATAATTGAAATGCAATAACTGATAAACTATGTCCAATAAAGTGTAATAATGATACAAGGTACTTTTGTCTATTAAAAACGAACTTTTGGTTTGTGAATCTCAAAAAAAACAGGTGGAGCTAGTAATAAGGACAATACTTTGTTATCTTCTTTCGTTATATGACGTATTGCTGTAAAAGTAATTGCTGTCCGTGGCTGTGACTTTCAATAAAAAGGACGCGTGTTGTAAAGTTTGTTCTGGTTGTTGTACCTGAAAATTTAAAATTTTATTAAGCGCCTTGTTTCTAGTAGCTTTCTGATAGCTCTTTCTTTTCTTTAGCCTTCTGTAAATATATATCAGAGGATATATATACTAACGTTGAGTATGGTGAAGATAATTAAAGACCGAAAGAAGAATAAGAAGAAGTGGGGGGCATGTGGAAACCATTTTGCAGATTAAAAGAGGGTTTTTCCAATTGTTGAGCAAAAAGAGAAAAAAATTAGTGAAAATATTACGCAATTAATTATGTAATCATACACAATCTAAGATCACCATAACATTACCTCTATTCAGCGTCTATTTCAACGTACTCATAAAGCCACCCGTAAATGCTAAATAATACCGCCAAGCCTCTAGATGAGACCGGAGTCCAACATTTTGTTTGTTAGAAGTTCTATATCAGTCAAATGATTACCAACAACTCCGGTTTTTGGGGACTCCATTCAATATCTCATTTAGTTCGTTCAAAACATATACCCACTCTGATTGGGTCATGCATATGCATATGCATACGTATATTCACCGAGATTATGTATGTGGAACATATGGTTAGCAGGGTTTTGGTTAGATGGATATTACGGGAATAAAATCTCCAATCAGTTTGTGTGATATTCCCAAGGCACACAGGGGTCAATTTATTTTTTCATTGTATCCTTTTTGCGGGATTTTTTGACCTGCTTTGTTTAACTTTCCAAAAGAAACGCTTTATTGAAAGGGGGAAAGAATAGGAAAAGTAACATTGTGTATATAGATAGAGATATAGATGATGTATCACAAATGTATACCTGCTCCCTATACGCGTCTGTGGACAATTGTTTCCCAAATTAATGCCATACGACAAGACCAAACTCTAAAAGTGATTATTGCAATTGTAAGTAAGAGAAGGGAATTAAAGCAAGTTGTGATATTATCTTGACCTTGACTGAAGAGAGTGTTTCAAGGAACAATTTAGTCAAGGAAATAACACATCAAATTCTTTCCATATATGTTTTATTACTTGTTTACAGCCTTATTTGTTATGTGACTTGTCCTATGTGGTCACACGTGACCACATACCAAAGAAAACAATAAAGATTGCTTTTCAAAACAGGTGTTTGTTGTGACACTGACATTGATAGAATGTGTAGATAGTTATTTCAAAGACCATGTTAAAATTTGAATCAAAATAACGAAGGCAAAGTTTAACTTAAAAAAAAGCTTATTAGAGAGGACAACGCAGAGCTATAGCAACCAAACTCGATTGTTTTTCGTTTTGCTAGTATAATCTCTCTATCGCTGTTTGTCTCAATTGGGTTAAATTATAGTTGATTTTAGTCAAACAAATGACCTTAAATCATACGACTAAAACGAATTAAACTTTTCGCTTTTGGGAACTTATGCAAGATACTGCCAATATTGGAGTAGATAGGCTTTGGATCTTTCTTAACTCGTTTACGTAGGGGTATCTACAAGGTATTCTCACAGTTTATGCGCAATGGACCAGATAGTGATGTAAGATAACGTTGATGACCATTTGCTGATCTTTTCACAATTATAAGCCGTTTCAAAGGTACTGTGCAGCAGTATGTACTTCCATCATTCAGTTTCTATTAAAGTTTCACAATTTAACCCAAGTAGGAATTGAATGTTGAACTCTTGTGTAACGAAATACGCGTTTAATTTCTTGACTTTTCATTTTTTCGCAACTAAAAAACTTTTTATTATAATATACGATAAGATATCCCCAAATAGGTTAAATTATTACATTAGGTTAAGAGTTTGTGTTATTCAATATCATAGGATATTGAAGTCTCATAAAGCAATAATATTGAACTCCGTTTTGAAGTCCGTTGACAGACACTGGTTTACCCAACAGAATTTCATCACTTTTTGATGTCATGAAAAAGATTGAGGGGTTTGCTTGCAATACACACCTGAGCAATTACGATCGCTTCTGTACTTATCCCATTTTTGAAACTTTATCAATCGAAAAGGCAGTAAACTTTCGATCCTTTCTTGGGACGACTAAATGGTGTTAATCTTTGAATGTAACAAGGACCTTTTTCTTGCCTAATTTTAGTTTGAGCAACAATTTGCCTTGAGAAAGGTATTCATGAAATCAAAGTCAGAAGCCGAAAGAGTGTTTTAACTAGAGTTTTTTTAACAACGACTGTCTACTATATTGCAGATTTGCCAGATAATTACATAGAGTATGTATTCAGCTAAATTAATCAACACCATGCTTCAGCTCTTAGAAATACTGCAAATGTTATTACCTCAAAGAGTAATAGAGGAAAAGAAAGTTCTGGCTTTGATGTCAAATAATTTTCTTTGCAAGTCAAGATGAACCAGGTCTTTTAGGATTTCATTTGTGGCATGAAAGTGCCTGTGAACAAGAGGCTATGGAATCTACACTTTTGAACATTTACATACACTGTAATTAGTCATTTAACATTAAAATATACATTGTGATCAAGTTTCCAAATGACCTCTTTCAAAAGGCAAAGTAGCTCATGTCAACAACTTGATAACCGGTAATGAACCGTCTACGAAAACTGTTCTTAATATATTCATCATGGTGGTATAACTATACTGTTGAACGCTCAACCTTTCGCAAAAGAAGGTGGAAGACACAATAAGACTGGATCAAACAAGTTGCTAATTAAATAAAGGTTAGAAGCACCCAAATTCCACAGTGTTTTTAATGCATCCCAGAATATGAGAAAGACATAGACTTCAATTTAAAGTGTCATACCAAAGCCAGGAGTGATGAATACGTTTTTGACCATGTATTGAAAAGAGTAACTATGAACTAATGGCCATTAATTCCAAAGAAAATTCAAGTATCGTTGACAGTACTTGGAATCCACAATTTCATATACAAATATGCCCATTCAATGATCATATAGAGTTCAACAAAATATTAACAAATCCAAACTCCTTAGTCATAATGATGACTAATCCCTACTTGGCAGGTATTTAGAATTAGGTTCGCGATGTTCCCTTTAAAACCCGTTCCACATTAACAAAATTATGAGGCGCCATGCTTACATGACGGAAGATTGTTGAAAGTAAATTATTGCTGGTACTTTCAAATGGTATTTGACTCCCATTTTATAGTGTGAGTAGTTTTAATCACCAGCTACCTTTCCTATTCTATAAAAGACGCGTTTTGGGCGTTCTTATTAAAGTTTATTATTACTTGCCAAGGCAAATTCGTGTATGTTGTGATATCCAACAATTGAGGTTTTATTTCACTTGTGATTATTATGGACACGATTTTACTCGAATTGAGGGAAGAGTAGAAGCATATGTACTTCGTGAAGAAGAGTGAGGTGCATGTGTTTTTCACATGTGAAATATTGAGAAAGGAATGGGGAAGCATGCTATTCACTCTATGTATGGCAAAGTAAATTCTTATGAAACTCTTGGCTAGTTATTTACTGTTTTGCAATTGAAAAGCTTATGATTCGCTAACTATGTGATTTATTTCTTCCGTGTATAGACAAGCACACGCATTTGTAAAGAGAGCGCGGCATCAGACAATACTTGTGACAAGCTCTTTGCTAATTTCACTCGGTGTGTAAAGTAGGTTGCAGTAATTTGTTGGGGAAGTCCATGAACTTTAGCCAATGTCTGAACAGGTGCTGTGATGACTATGACATTATAGACTTACAACCATCTTGGAAATCGTTTTAAGATGTATTCAGTTTTGAAGGAGAGCTCAGCAAATCATACACAGAACGGTTTACGACTTGTCCCAGGGCTTCATTAAAAATTTCATAATAGCTTCATCATCCATCATTGTCTTGTCCAAATCGGGCAACTCGTCATCACAAATACACGCGCAATAAAATTGCAAAAAATTATCATTTGATATAGCCACCCATCACTAACTCCACAAGCAAATGTTCATCCCACGAAACACGTCTGCTTCACGTTTCATTATAGCTAGATAACCACCAAGAGAGTCAACCAGTATCGATAAATTCACTGGTATATATAGCAACGCCTATCTGGCTAAATTACCAATTTCCAAAAGGAGTGAACTCAACGAGATTCTTTGGTTAGACTCATTGTGTATAAAAAAGGGCATACTTATTTGATTTTATGATAAATAGACCAATATATCGACAACTATTTTACAACGGCTTCAACAGGTTGCGCATAGCATATACTGGGCAACTTATCAGTTATCGATTTATCCTGCGTTCGAATGTACGTGTCAGTCGTAAATTACAACAATTGGAATTTGATCAGGAAAAGACAACAACGGAAAGGATGCAGGTAGAAATTGATGGTGTTGACGACGCTGTCGGCTTGTTGTTATATCAAGGTAAGAGATTAAATAATGATCAGTCGGCTGAGATCCAAGGTGGTGCTTGTGTATTGCATAAACGTGGTTATGATGATGATTTATTCAAGATCGAGAAACAGAAACCAAAGTTCACCCATGGCCAAATTCGTGATTTTGAAGCCCATCTCAATAATAAAGAAGAAGAAGTTTATGCACAAGCTATCATTAGACAAGTTGAGCAATCAGCCGCCACGGCAACAGCAATCAAGGCTAGAGCTAAAACAACAAAGAAACGTTCCACCAAACTGACAAAGACAAAGAAGAGTGTAGTCAAAGCAGCTACAATATCTTCACCCTCGCCACCGCCATCACCACAAACAGCATCAAAGGATGAGTTTCTTTTCAATAAAAATGAAAGTTTACGCAACATTTACAATAATTGGAACTTGACACATTCGGAAAACTTACCCATAGTGAGCCCACTTCTGTCAAATGATACCCCATTCAATTTTTATACCAAACACAATGCTGACCCGTCAATAATAAAAGCAGCACGATTAGCAGCCACGAAGTTGTTAGTCAATAATTGGTGTCAAATGCGAGAGTATTATAAAGTCTACGCGGGATCTCCACGATCACCTCCTACAAAGGCAATGGAGCAAGGGACTCTTCATCATGCTATTTTGGAGGAAGAGACTCATCCACTGATTGATATTATGGACATGTTGATGTTTGTTTCTGAAAAGGCATATTCATTAAAGAGGGAGTTAAAGGCCAAAGCAGGGTTATTGAATGAAGGACAAGAAAATAGGTCACAAAAAAACTCCTTGATAATTAATCTAGATGTTGAGAAAGCTGTTAAAGCCATAGAGGAAATGCTAACGATATCCGAGGAAGAAAAATTAGCCAATGACTGGTCCCATAAAGTAATTGCCCGATTATTTGCGTTGTTAACAAACTCACAAGCTAGAGAGATTCCTATTCATGGATATATCGATCTGAACAAACTAAAATTCATTGAATCACAAGATGGTGTTGAGACATTGGATAACTCGGTGCTTGTTTCGGCAATTGTCGATTTATTCAAGTTTGGAAATCATAAAGATCCAACTGATTTAACATTTGTCACTGAGATGCAAAATATGATGGATTTCGAATTTGGTAAAGATCAAGCGGGACTTAAACCCGTGATTGATTTGACCAAGTTTATACCCGAGACACAAAAGATACTTACTGAGTATAATCGTGATGGTAATTTATCACTTGTTATATCGGACGTCAAGACTCGAAGTGAAGATAGTTTACCTCCACAACAATCAGTTTTGAATGGTGCCAGAAACCAAACTTTTCTCTATCGCAAACTTTTCAACGGATTAACTAAAAATCCTCAATTCACGTATCGTGGGTTACTTGAAAATGGAGTTAAAAGAAAATTGGATATTGATAAACCATTGAGCCCAATTATGGTTTTGCAAATGTTGCGATTGAATCCACACTTGTTTTATAACGATTTTGTGAAATTGAGTAATGGAGAACCAATTGGCTTTGAACCATTTGATGAAGATGTCAAATTGAACAAGTTGACCGAATCAATATCTGTATTGGAGATTGAGAGGTATACAATGGACAAGTCGGTTCCTCCACACCATGATGATTTTCGATTTGATTTATTATTCCAAAATGCAGATGAATTTTCATTTACATCACCATCAAACAAATCGTACTTGGGCGAGCTAGAACAAATGGAATCACAGTCCAATCAACCATTCCCTTATTCTCGTTACATGAAACCACTTTTGAAAACATGGCAAACACCGCCAACACTACGATATCTAGCAGCAAGATCAGCACAATTTTTCCACTTGTTCAACAACTTTACTAATGATGCTACCACAGTGGAATACCACAATGCTAAAACTCATGAAATTTTTGAAATTTGTCAATATCAATACAAAGAACAAGAAATCCAATTAGAATTGAATCTGGCATTTGGATTTTGGTTCGGAAAGATGTTGCCCAAATTTGCTGATTCTAAAACCAAATGTAGATTTTGTGAATTCAAACTGAAATGTATTGTTGGTAGAGGGGAAGCTGATGATTTGATATATAAACGGAAGATGGTTGGTCCTAAATTAAGAGAGTTTATAGGCAAAATTGTTTAAAGAGCAGCTAGTAGTTTAGTTTTAAAACTTATTTATATTATGAATGATGATAGCTGTAGAGATTTGACTACGCTTCAGATGTAAGACACCTTCAAAAAGATCAATCCATTAAATTTCTACATTGATCTCTCTGTTAAAATGCCTTTTCCTTTACTTCCAATTAAGGAAATTGAGGCTTCAATTTATGGGATTCGTTTACCGAGTACACCTAAGCTAGACATGCAACCGGAGATAAAGTCCCAAGAAGAAAAATAAAGAAAAGTGAAATGGATTTTGAAGAAAATATCTCAATTGCTAACCTTTCTTATTTCTTTCTTTTGATCTAAAAGAGTTGATGAGATGTGTGTTTTGTTTAATAGTTTGTATATTTCAAGAAAATGAGTATATACGGTTGTTTTCTAGTTGTTGTTAGATGATTGTGGTTTGGTGGTTAGATGACTGTGAAGTTTGCCTTGAGAAAAGGGAAAAAATTTTCAGTTGAAGAAAGTTATTTTGGTAGCGCTATCTTTGAAGCTTTATTCTTGAACAATTAAATAAAATCGAGATGCTACCATATGTTTACCCGCCATCACTTGCCTCATCCTTAGGTATAAAATGATTTTTGATGTTCGCGGCCGAGTTACCAATATTATACAACATGGATGTTGCTAGTAAAATGTTTTGGTAATTTGGTGAAAAATGTTGACCAAAAGGCTTGAAAATATATGTACAGTTTGCACTAGAATATTAAAACGTCCGTTAGGCTAGCTAAATTACATTCAAGGTAACTCTAAACTAAACAAAACTAAAAACACTTTAAACATTGAAAGCCCAATAATAGATTTCTCTACGCTTTTAAACCTGATCGAGGTTCTAATTTAAACCTGTAACACTAGATTATCTAAAGTCAAGCTAGACTCTTTTTCTTACAGCCTTACTATCGTTAGAGATTCTGATAACTCCATGAATCAAATTAATGAGCTCCCTCTCTAGGGTATAAGACCTTAGTGGACTTGTGTTAATGCAAACCTTCCATATTTAGTGCTCGCAGTTTTATAAGTGAATGATATTATACAATTATTTTCGGATGTTAGTGTGGTGTGTTTTTTTTTGTATGTGTTTGCCCCACCCCCACAAATTTGCTACACAGAAAAAAACTCCGAGATTTTCAGCACATTTTGTGTAACTGCTACCTGATGAATAAAATTTCTTGACTTTAGCAAATATCCAGCAAAACCAGAACAGTGAATACGACATTGGGTCGGGTAAAGGAGGATAATAAGAAACTCTAGAAAGTTGTGATAGGCATAATCAGGACTCAGGGTAAAAAATGGAGGAAGAACATTGGGTTCTAGCTGGTGTAGAGCACTAGGTGAACAAAGTCACTTACTTCAATTGTTTATAATGCGTAGGTTCCTACATCATGGACTCCGGGGTTGGTTTTGAAGTGTAAATCAGTTGGTCACAGTTCTAGTTTATACTCTAATTGGTATCATTTAAATGCACCACTTAATAACACTAATGCATTGTGTGGGTGTGGGTGTGGGTGGGGGTGGATTACTCAAACATTTTAAAATAGACTTTTAGCTCGAATAGTCCTCTAGAAAGCGGATACAGTAGAGGACATTTTCAGTTACAACGTAGAAATCATGAGGTAGAGAACACACACACACACACACACACATCCTTTGGCGATAAAACTCCGGAGTTTCCTTTGTGAACCACTGTTTCTTTTCGGATATTAGGGTAGTGCCGGACACAATTCAATTGGGAACTGAAAATTTTTTTTGTAAAGAATGACGTAAATACGCACATAGAAAGCAATTTTTTAGTTTAAAAAATGTCGAAAATCTGGGGAAAATGCAGGACGACATTTCTTATGTCCATTTATTGTATTTCGTGTACTCCGATTGGCCGGTTATTGTAAATATAGTGTTTCTATTTATTTAGTTTTTCTTTCTAAGAGGTTGGTAGCAACATAAATTATCGCCTCCACTAACCAAATACGATCTTCATATAGTAGCCACTCTGTGACTCCATATACTGTCCATTTTACCAAACCGTATCATACTTTTGCTACTTAAGTTTCTTCTTCATCCAGGGATAAAGCTTAAACTTTATAAAAGATAAAAATGTCGTGAAAAAGGTTTAGGAAACGTTTCTTTTAAAAAAAATTATATTGCACGACTTTTCGGTTTTTTCTTCAAGAACCACAAAACGGACATTTTTTTACTGAACTACCACGGACTTATTCATACGGCCCCAAAGAGGTGTGGACGTAAAGGGCCGATTGGTGCACCTGAGCCCATTAAAGGCACATTAAGAGGAGCTGTGGAGGGATTGTTGGACTGGTCAAATTGTATTCTCTTTCAAAGTTCTACTTTTTGATGCATTACTATTTTGCAATTTGCCATATACCAAGACAATATAATATGCTTAGACCAATCAAATTGAGATATAACTGAGTTCTCATAACCAGTATGATTTTTCGCAAATCGCAATTGATACAGGGTGATCTCAAAAAACAATGTACTTTGTTTTTATTAGAGGTGTGAACACTCATTTCATTAAAACGGTTCATACTGTTTTTAGCCTGTGAAGAAAGTTATTTAACCGAGTATGTTTTCGAAAAGTGTGGTGCAAAGTGATATTGTCGTGTGAATGTTTCAAAACCAGTGGTAAGCTTGTGTAATATTCCACCAATAATGTAATTTAATTGGTTGATGCATATCCAACGACATTTTGATATATACACACACACAAACACGACTTGAACAAAACAAAGTACTGATAGCAAAACTACAAGACTGATTGTAAAACTCGGTTCATTGGCTGACTACTCGCCAACAGTTCATAAGTAGCCATGGCATGCCCAGTCGCCCCAATTATGCCACTTTAAAGGGAAATGGTACCTTTGATTTGAATATGGCAAATAATTCTTTCCTCGGTCACTCGAAGAAGAAAACCTTCGGCATTATATCCCCAGACAGTGCGAGAAAAGTCGGCATCGGTATAATAAAACACGACATTTGCCATACAAAATGTCTTCCTTGTAAGATACTAATATGTACACAAAACCGAAAACTATAAGCAGACATTTTTTTAAATAAAAAAAAAGAAAATTCAATTGCGACATTTTTGTTTTTCACATACAAAAACAAATAAAAAAAATAATCATTTCTAATTTTTGTTCGGTTTGGAAATTTTTATATAAATCAATTTAAATATCCCTCTCATTTGAATTTTCATTTTTTACTTATAAATACCCTTTTCTTTATTCCTTTTATTCAATTGAATTCTTCTGTTTATCAAGAGTTTAGTTTGATTCGAAAGAGCAATATTTATATACATATATACACACACAATGTCTTCATTAAGATCTTTCCAACGTTCATCTAATTTGGCTAGAAATGCTGTTAAATCAGTTAGAACTTATGCCACTGCTGAACCAGTATGTTTTCAAAACACAGCTTTATCTTTTTAGATGCTGGAGGGTTTCTTCAGTTCATCTGATTGATTTGACTTGACTTGACTTGAAGGACTTCTTCCCCATACTAACTCCCTATTTTTTCTAGACTTTAAAACAAAGATTGGATGAGTTGATTCCAGAAAAAGCTGAAGAAATCAAACAATTCAAAAAAGAATATGGTAAAACCGTTATTGGTGAAGTTCTTTTGGAACAAGCTTATGGTGGTATGAGAGGTATTAAAGGTTTGGTTTGGGAAGGTTCAGTTTTGGACCCAATTGAGGGTATTCGTTTCAGAGGTAGAACCATTCCAGATATTCAAAAGGAATTACCAAAGGCTCCAGGTGGAAGTGAACCATTACCAGAGGCTTTGTTTTGGTTGTTGTTGACTGGTGAGGTTCCATCTGAAGCTCAAACCAAGGCTTTTTCAGAAGAATTGGCTGCTAGATCAGAATTGCCAAAACATGTTGAAGATTTGATTGACAGGTCTCCAGCTCATTTGCACCCAATGGCTCAATTTTCAATTGCTGTTACTGCTTTGGAATCTGAATCCGAATTTGCTAAAGCTTATGCCAAGGGTGTTAACAAGAAGGATTACTGGAAATACACTTATGAAGATTCCATCTCATTATTGGCCAAATTGCCAGTTATCGCTGCCAAAATTTACAGAAATGTCTTTAAGGATGGTAAATTGCCAGCCAAAGTTGATGGTAAATTAGATTATGGTGCTAATTTGGCTCATTTATTGGGTTATGAAAACCCAGAATTTTTGGAATTGATGAGATTGTACTTGACCATCCATTCTGATCACGAAGGTGGTAATGTTTCCGCCCACACCACCCACTTGGTTGGTTCAGCTTTATCTTCACCAATGTTGTCATTGTCTGCTGGTTTGAATGGTTTGGCCGGTCCATTGCACGGAAGAGCTAACCAAGAAGTTTTGGAATGGTTGTTCAAATTAAGAGAAGAATTGAATGGTGACTACTCTAAGGAAAATATTGAAAAATACTTGTGGGAAACCTTGAATGCTGGTAGAGTTGTTCCAGGTTATGGTCACGCTGTCTTGAGAAAGACTGATCCAAGATACACTGCTCAAAGAGAATTTGCTTTGAAGCATATGCCAGATTATGAATTGTTCAAATTGGTTTCCAACATTTACGAAGTTGCTCCAGGTGTCTTGACCAAACAAGGTAAGACCAAGAACCCATGGCCAAATGTTGATTCTCACTCTGGTGTCTTGTTGCAGTACTATGGTTTAACTGAGGAATCATTCTACACCGTTTTGTTTGGTGTTGCCAGAGCCTTTGGTGTGTTGCCCCAATTGATTTTGGACAGAGGTGTTGGTATGCCAATTGAACGTCCAAAATCATTCTCAACTGAAAAATACATTGAATTGGTTAAGAACATCAAAGCTAACAACTAAATGGGGAGAACATAGAGTATATATAGGTCCCACTCACTCACACATATAAGTCCCAGAGGATGGAAAAATTCAGATGATGATGATGAAATAGAATACAAGCCAATTTGAAACGATTTATTATTGTTACTGTTATTTTTTTTTTATTATTACTTGTTCATGGTGTATTTATTATCTTTTTTTGAATAAATAAAGTTTCAAATTAAGAGAGGTTCGTAGCAAAGGTTTCTCTATCAGAGGTAGATGTCGTATGATTGATATCTTGTAATTCACCCAATTGATATGTGTGCGTAGATTTTTGCAACAGAAAATTTTCAAATTCCAATTCAAAGGTCCATTCAACCAATCAATAAATGCTACGGTTCTCCCCTTACCAGACAAGATGTTTTGCCACATGTGCGGCTCAGCTAAACAAAATCAGCTATTCAAAGACTCTACAACTACCTCAAACCAGTTTTAGCCCCAAAATACCGCGTGGTTCCTCTCGAGATGAACTTATTCAGCGTACTGGAGTCGACATTTATAAATGGCAACAACAATACAAGACTAATCACAAACCTTTTTTTCTTCACGATGGTCCTCCCTACGCCAATGGAAAACTACATGTTGGTCATGCATTGAACAAGATCTGTAAAGATATCATTATTCGATACCAGTTGATTCATGAAGATAAATTGATCAAGTATCAACCAGGTTGGGATTGTCACGGATTACCAATTGAATTAAAAGTTGAATACAATTTGGGAAAACTAGAGTTTAAAGACCCAGTTGAAATTCGAAAAGCGTGTCGAGAATACGCCATGACTATGATAAATAACCAACGTAAAGAATTTCTTGAATTAGGTATAATGACTGATTTCAGCAAACCTTATATTACAATGGATCATAAATTTGAAAATGATCAATTACAAGTGTTTAGTAAATTGGTTGAGAATGGATTATTGAGTCAACAATTGAAACCAGTTTGGTATGGGTGTGATACACAAACTGCTTTGGCGGAAGCTGAATTGGAATATAATGATAAACACAAGTCGGTGGCTATATATGTGAAATTCCCCGTGACTGGTGATAAGTTGAGAAATTATATTAAAGATAACCATCCCGATTTGTCATTGAAGAATGAGAAGATTAAATTGTTGATTTGGACCAGTACTCCATGGACAATCCCGGCAAATAAAACCATTTGTGTCAGTGAACACTTGTCATATACTTTAATCATGAAAGGAGATGAAGTGCTTGTAGTTGCTAAAACTTTAGCTGAAGATGTGCTTGAATTGGACCCTGATTATACTCATGTTGATGTTGAGATCCCTGGTACTGAATTAATTGGTGTACTGTATGTGAACCCCGCAGCGGAAGATAATGTGAAAAGACCAGTTATACATGGGGATCATGTTGTAGGTACAGCAGGTACAGGTCTTGTGCATAGTGCTCCAGCTCATGGACGTGAAGATTATTTGGTGGCTAAACAAAATGGAATCACTATTGATTCATCCTGTGTCGATAACAAGGGGAAATTCATTGTGAATGAATTACCACCAGGTTTCCAACAATTGGGTTCATTAAAAGTGAACGAAATTAGATCTAACATGTTGTGCGTTGATGTTTTGAAACAACATGATATGATTTACAATGTCAATAAGAACTTTGTACATTCTTATCCATACGATTGGAGATCACAAACCCCCGTTATTCAACGTGCTACTCCACAATGGTTTGTTAATGTGGACAAAATTAAGCCATTTGCATTGGAAGCATTGGGTAAAGTCGAATTCCATCCTTCTAGTGGATATAATAGATTAACTTCTTTTATTGAAAACAGAGATGAATGGTGTATTTCAAGACAAAGATCTTGGGGCGTTCCTTTACCCATTGTATATGATGCAAATACTCACAAGCCGGTGATGGATTTAGAGGTGATCAACCACACCATTAGCAAAATTGATGAATTTGGTACTGATGAATGGTTTGTCAAGGAAGACAATATCAGTCGTTGGTTGCCTTCGGATATGGATGGGGGTAAATACTACAAGGGACAAGATACAATGGATGTTTGGTTTGATTCCGGTACTTCCTGGAGTACATTGCGTGATAATATCAAAGAGTGCAATGAGACGACTGAACCATTGGCTGATGTATATCTCGAAGGTAGTGATCAACATCGTGGCTGGTTTCAATCCTCTTTACTTAACAAGGTCATTTATTCTGGTAACAAAGGTCAAACATTCCAATCAGTAGCCCCGTACAAGGCGGTAATTACTCATGGGTTCATCACTGATGCTCATGGCCAAAAAATGTCTAAAACTAAAGGAAATATCTTTTCTCCTCATGAAGCAATTGAAGGATGTAAAAAACCATGGACACCACTTTTGGGAACCGATGGATTGAGATTATGGGCGGCATCATCAAATTATCAACAAGATGTTGGATTTCATCCTGAAGTATTGACAAGAGTTAGTGAAGTGGGTAAGAAGTATCGAGTTACATTCAAGTACCTCTTGGGTAACTTGTACGATTTTGAAATGCCAGTGGAGTATCAACTGTTGAGCGACTTGGACAAGTATATCTTACACACATTGCATCAGTTACAACAAACTTGTGCTGGTTATTATAAGTCATACAATTTTTCTCGAGTTGTTAGTTCAGTCAATGCTCATGTCAATTCAGTCTTGAGTGCCATTTATTTCGACGTTTCGAAAGATTGCTTATATACTGACGATGCTAACTCAACTAGACGTAGAGCCATTCAAACTGTATTGAATGAAATTTTGAAGACATATGTGGGAATTTTGGCACCTATTCAACCATTGACAGTGCAAGAAGTTTGGGATGAGTATGTGAAGATTAATAAAGACGTAAGTGACTCACCATTTAAAGAACCTTCGAATACGTATGCATTGTCTAATTACTATGTCAATCATGACTTGGAGTTGCAATTTAGTGCATTTTTCAAATTGAGAGATGAAATTTATAAGGAGATTGAAACTTTGAAACAAAACAATTTTTTTAAGAATAAATTAGAGTTGGAGATTAAGTTGTCAAACCCACTTGGTAACTCGTCATTATTTGAATTTATGAAGTTGAATAAATCATATCTTGATGATTTGTTTTTGGTGTCTAAAGCAAATCTTGTTGAAAGTGAGGATCTTGAAGTTGATAATTTACAAGTTATGGATATAAATGGTGAGAAAGTTGGTGTTGTTATAAAGCATTCAGATGATCATAAATGTGGACGTTGTTGGAAGTTTACTGCATCTGAACCAGAATCATTATGTGGTAAATGTAATGATGTTGTAAATAGACGAGTAGAATAGATGGATAGATGTATTTCTGTATATAAATGTATGTGCATTGGTGTTTTGTAACCAAATCTGAAACGAAGAAAAACAGAGTCTCAAACATTCCATACAGCACTCCTACTTTACTTTAGTTACACATCTCAAATACACTAGCCACACAACCACACAACCACACAACCACGCTTTGACCCTTAAACTCGTCTCTTTCGATCCACAGCCTCCAACTTTTCGAAACTTATTAACAACATATCCAACTCTTTTTTTATTTTCAAAATGTCATCACAAAGAAAACTCAATGGATACTTGGAACGCAAAGATTCACTAATAACCCAATACCGAAATCTCAAATCTGAATTCACTCCTGCTCAACAAGCCTTATTCTATATCCTCATCAAACTCGACGAACTAGTATATGAATACCACGTGTGCAAATCATACTTGGAAACTCAACAACTCACTCATAAACCACCATTGGACAATTTACAAGAATCACAAACTAAACTCAAGACTATTTATGAAAAAATTCGACAAATTGAAGATGAAATTTATTATGATGAATTGATTACATCGGCTCCTAGATTGAGTATCATACGGAAGGAAATTACTGAGAATGCTAGAGAAGCGGGCAAGATTATTCATAGTTACGAAGTTATGAATCCGAAACTGACTTGCCATTTGTTGGATAATCGGGTATATGAGTTGAAGCCTAGAGCGAGTCCGAAATTGAAACAAGAAGGGAAGTCGTGAAAGCAATTGGGATGGGATACCGTCCCATTGTCTTCTGATTATCTAATGGAGATGGAGAAAAGTGGTTATTAGAGTTATATTATGTTGTATAATTAGTAGATCTAACTTTATACAAGTTTTGCATACATTTCATCAACGTTTCTCTCACGTCTACTGCAAAGTTTCTGTTGTTATGTGTATTGTGTAAATTTACATCGTTATATGTATATAAAATCATTTCTTACTCATTAATTGGGTTAACAATTGTGATGAAGTACGTTGTGGAGTAGCAGCTGCAGCACCAGTCAATGGGACGTCATTTTGTGTAGTTGGGGTTCTACCAGCGAATAATCCAGGTGGTGGTGGGGTAGATGTATTGACACGATCACCAGTTTTGATCATGTTTAATTGATTCAATTGCTGCTGCTGCTGCTGTTGTTGTAATTGTTGTAATTGTTGTTGCTGCTGTAATTGGCGTAATAACAAGTGTTGTTCATCTGTTTTGTCTTGTAATTGAGAATTTGGAGCAACTGGAGTACCTTGTTGTTGTTGTTGTTGCTGCTGCTGCTGTTGCTGCTGTTGTTGACGTTGTACTAATGCTTGTTGTTGCATAATTGGATGATTTGGATATGCCAAATGATAATTCTTAACTGGTCTCAATAAATACTTTTCAATAACTTGACGTGCCAACAATTTTTCATCATCTGGTTTTGTCGAATCAGTAAAACCTCCACCAAATTCAAATAAAGGTAATGGTTTGTCATCACTTAATGACTTAAATTTGACATTCTTGATTTCGTCTAATGATTTGATTTCTGCTACAATCAGCTCAATAAATGGAATGACGGAATTGTCATTCAAATCAACATCATCAGCCGAAACAGCACTGGTAATTTTGGATAACTTAGTACTTGAGACTCTTGACTTAGGTTCTTTACGTTGTTGCTGTTGTTGCTGTTGTTGCTTTTCACGAGCAATTTCACCCAATGTCGGAAACGCGGCGGAGTTGGCTAAGGGGACATTATTATTTACACCAGGTGAGTTATTTCCAGAAACTTGTCCATTAACATTTGCCCAATGTGCAGTGGCTGGTAAATGTTCCTTACTCAAATCATTATGAAGATGTTGGTGTGAGGATGGGTGGTGAATATTGTGATGTCCATGCTGTTGTTGATATTGCTGTAAATCCTCATCAGTCATTTGACTAAGTTGATGATTAGGAATATACGTATCTTCTCCAAATGAGGTGGTATGTGCTCTAGATGTCATACCCATCTTGATACCTTGTTGAGTAGACAAATCCTTTCTAGTAAATGAGTCTGCTTCTTCCCCTGGTTCATGTAAAAACATACAATTTGGATTTGGACATGGATGGCCACGTAAATAAGAAGAACAATACTTGGTAGTACCATGTGCTGCTCTCAATACTCTTCCGTCACACAATGATCCATCAAGTTCGGTTATACAATTTAATGCATCTTCCTTTCTAGCAAAAGTGACATAAACAACCAAACCAGGGTTTTGGTGATGATGACTGCCTGAATTCAGAGGATTTGGGTTCTTTTTGTTAATGACAATTTTGTTAATTTTACCATATTGACCAAAGTACTTGTCTGATCTTAATACAGAATGCAATTCATCTGGGTTACAAGGTGGATTCAATCCAGTAACATAAACCAAATTTTTTTGAACTACTCTCAAACCTGCCAAATGTTTCTTATTAGCCATATCCAGTTCCTTCTTTTCCTTTTCACGTTGTTTCTTCTCACGTTCCCTCTTTTCTTTTTTAGCTTGTTGGATCTTGTATTCTTCTGGACTAATCGTCTTATATTCAACACTTTCATCATCATACAATCTTCTACATCCAGGACATCTTCCATTTAATTCGGGATTCAGTCTGATATTGTTATAACAGAACTGACATATTTGATATCCACAAGGACATGGCTTGAAGTTTTTGTCTGAGATATCCATCTCTTCAACACATAATGGACTAGGAGATTAGTTAGTAATTGTTTTGTCACGCCGTTTGCCTTTTAGAAAATGAGAATACATACCAATATTCTTCTTCGTCATCGCTAATAAATGAATCATCTGGTACTATCATTGCTGTCATTAGTTATTTAGTTACCGTGATTGTATTTTGTTTCTTTGTCTAGTTTATAAAGTGCAAGTCTAATTTGCCAACGTTAATGCTTAATGAAGGTTCCGTTTGTAAAAATTGTTACAAATTGTCATTTCAAAGGTTTTATTAACACGCTACCATTTTATGATTACATTACACGACTCAGAACACTGGATAAGTAGAGGTCGACATGTTGGGAGAGATAAAGTGGAGAACTTCCTCGGTTTGTAATCAGTAGCCACACCCACTCGGTCTAAAAGAGTAAAGAGACATTCAACAAAGCACTTTATTTGCATATTTTGTGTGTGTGAAAAATTGATTCACAGAGCGTAATCGCGACAAAAGTCATCTTGGTACAATCAACATCAGAAGCTTTCACCACAACTCAAGACTCGTTTCATCCATTATGGCTTTTATTGTTGAATTATGGGAATCGGTATTCACTCCAGGAACTACCCCTGCATTAATCAAAGCCACTCATGCGTCATTCATCTTATTGCTCATTTCGTTAGTTACATTTATCTTTTTGACAAAATCAATACATTTTGTTAATTTATTTGTCATTGCCGTATTGTTATATGGGACAGTAATTTGGTTCATCAATGAGCTTCAACAGGTCAAATTGAAAGATAACGAAGAGTTGAATGCTAAAGAAACGGAAGGTGAAGAAATTGAGAAGAAAAAGAAGACTGTTAACACTGTTGTGGATACGGAGTCAATTAATGAACCAAAGACTACCATCAGTGACGAGACTGTTGCTCCGAGGAAAAGGAAAACATAGTTTTGTAAGTAGCTATTCTGCATATATCAGTATATTTTATAGCCAAAACATTTTTAATCGCATAACAAAATCACCACTAAAGAGCTTTTCCACTCAAACGTGAGATGAGTTTTGCCAATGCATTTCAAAAGATCATCGATCAACCAGAAAAGTCAGATTCTGTTTTATTTGTGGATGAGAATGTAGTTATAATCAAGGATATGTTTCCCAAAGCCATTCGCCACTTGTTGGTAATACCTCGCCATCCTGATGTCACTCATAAACATCCATTAGATGTATTCAATTCAAATTATAAAGAATTCACTGGAGAAGAATTATACGAAATGGTGGGAGAATATGTAGAAAAGGCAAAAGATTTAATAGCTGATAATTTAAGTGATAAATTAGGTATCAAAGATAAGGCGACTATCCAAGATTTGAAAAATGAGTATTTTAAGGCTGGAATACATTCCATTCCTTCATTAAACAATTTGCATATTCATGTTATTACAAAAGATTTCCATTCTCCCAAGATGAAGAATAAAAAACATTACAATTCATTTACAACTAAATTTTTTGTCAACTTTGACCTATTGAATCCATTGTATAATAAAGCATATAATCGTTTGAGAAGTCGCAATGATGATTTTGATTCGGGGTCTGATGCATCTTCAGCTGAATTGAAAGACTCCGACCAATCCGAATTTGTCAGACATACAAGATCAGTAGCGGTATTGGAGGATATTATTAAATCCACTCCTTTCAAATGTACTATATGTAATAAAACGTTTGGAAATTCAATGGTTAAATTAAAAGAACATTTAAGTGAGGAGTATAAGACCATATTTGGGGCTTTGGGAAATCCGGAAAATCTAACAATAAATGACTTTTAGTATAAGAGGGTGTTGTAGCGGGTGGATCATAGTATGATGTAAATAGCTCTATAAAGTGCTTTCTGTAATATGAATTATACTCTCACAATACAAAAGCTTCCCAAAAAGGGCTTTATCATGTGAGTCGGAATTTTTACCCAACAAAACTCCGCTTGTAGTAACAATACAGAAGGCGTGTATAAGCATATTTACCCAAAACAAAATACTTTAATTACTGAAGCCTTCGAACTTTTAATGTGGTGGTGTATACGTTTGCAGTAGTTTTGTGTATGTCTTCCATATAGATATGTACGGAACAATTCTCGCACAATTAAAAAAATTAATCCGAACACAATACCATATAAAAACACAGAAACACAGACTAACCATAGGTAAAAAAAAAGTGTAAGGCGTTACAGTCAAGTTTTTTGGAGATATGATCACATGGCTAACACCGTGGGCTCATAACCTGTGTCATATATCGGGCTCAATTTGTTGCAGTGCAAAGTATTGATGTTGAAGTGAAAATTTTTTTTGTGCTAAATCCTCCACAATGCGTAAATGCATCCCCCAAAGTCGACTAAAAAGAAATCTCTATTGTATTTTCACTCTTTACCCCACCAACAACGAACTAAAATCAACACAACACAAAATATGCAGCGTAATGACAAGAAATCTTTTAATTAATGCGAGAGCACACCAAAAGAAACGGAGAACATAGTATTTCGGAGACGACCAAACAATAGTTAATCCGATTGCTGTTGCTTTTGTACAAGATTCTATTTATGGGGGAGATATTGGGGTTGTGTTTTGTACGCGTCATTATTCCTTCTTATTCTCAATGATATATAAATCAGTCAATTTCCACCTTCTTCTGATCTAAGTTTTATTTTCCTACCCAGCGAAGCAATTATAACAATGTCTGGTTTAGAAATTGAAAAAGCTATTGATTCTCATCAAGAAAAGGTTCAAATTGAATACGATGAAGGGTCATTGGAACAAGGTTCCAATTTCAACAAAATTGATGAAGAGTTTGAAAAGTATAGACAGCTTGGTGCTGCTGAAGAACAAACTAGTGGGTTTTGGAATAATTTGAAACGATTTGAAATTCCCTTGAACTTTAAAGATAAGAGACATATGGTACATTTGTTGGGTGGGTTTGCTTCATTTGCTGGTGTTTTGAGTGGTGTTGATCAATCGATAATTAGTGGTGCTCAATTGGGTTTAAACTCGCAGTTGCATCTTAGTGGTGATCAAAATTCATTAGTTTCTGCATTGATGCCACTTGGTGCTGTTGGTGGTTCATTATTATTACCGCCATTGCAAAAATTCAGCAGAAAGAATGCCATTACTGTGTCATGTATTCTTTATACTATTGGTGCTATCATGTGTGCAGCCACTCCAATTCCAAAACAAGTTGGATCTTCATTCTTTAACAAAAACTCAACCAATGTGTTGTATGCTGGTAGATTCATCTTGGGTTTAGGTGTTGGTATTGAAGGAGGTGGTGTTAATGTCTACATTGCTGAATCAGTTCCCAGTGACAAGAGAGGGGTTTTGGTCAGTGCATATCAGTTTTTCATTGCATTTGGTGAGGTGTTGGGTTATGCCATTGCTGCAATTTTTATATCGACACATGCAGGATGGCGTTACATGTTGGGTTCTTCATTGGTTTTTTCCACGATATTATTGATTGGATTAATCTTTTTACCTGAATCACCTCGTTTCCTTGCCAAGAAGGGTAAATATGGAGAAGCATTCAATGTATTTGCAAGATTAAGAGATATTGAAGACAAGAGAAGTAAAGTTGAATTTCTTCAAATGATTCAAGCTGCTGAAAATGAAAGAGAAATTCGATTAACAACAAAAAGATATAAAGCTTGGATTGAATTGTTTACAGTGCCTAGAAACAGACGTGCATTGATTTATGGTTTGATTATGATTACTTTGGGACAATTGACTGGTATCAATGCCGTTATGTATTATTTATCAGACTTGATGGCTCAGATTGGATTTTCAGATAAAAATGCCGTGTTTATGTCATTAGTTGGTGGTGGTTCATTACTTATTGGTACCATTCCAGCTATTTTGTACATGGATAAATTTGGTAGAAGAATATGGGGCTATAACTTGATTGGTTTCTTTATTGGTTTAGTTTTGGTTGGTGTTGGGTATTTGATTCCAATTGACACCAATTTACCTGCTGCCGAAGGTGTTTATTTGACTGGTCTTATATTATACATGGGTTTCTTTGGTTCATACGCTTGTTTAACTTGGGTTGTTCCTTCTGAATCTTTTAGTCTTGGTACTAGATCACAAGGTGTTACATTGTGTTCAGCATTGTTATATGTATGGTCATTCACAGTGACTTACAATTTCAACAGAATGAAAGAAGCACTTACATATACTGGTTTAACTATTGGATTCTATGGAGGTATTGCATTTTTGGGGTTCTTTTACCAAGTTTTGTTTATGCCAGAAACCAAGGGAAAGACATTGGAAGAAATTGATGAAATTTTTGAAAAATCGTCATTTGAATTAGCTAAGGAGAATTTGCAGGGACTTAAGAGGTTTTGGAGTTTTAAGTGAGAAGGATATATCGTAACCTCTTTTCAATTCGTATAGTGTATATTTTAAAATGGTCCAATCTTTTTGCAGTTTGAAAGAGCCATGTAGGAATCACCACCACGCGCAATTCAATTTGATAATTTTTCCGGCCGAATTTTGCAAAGCTAACGATGCTCATCGCAGCGTACAACTTCAACAATGCTGGTTGAAAGGATCCTAGGCGGAATCTATCTTTCATCAATAGAGCCCATAAATAACAAAGTGGACCTAAATAAAGAATACGGAGTCACTCACGTCTTATCAATTCTACCGGGGCATATTGATGAAACTTACACTCAAAATTATCACCACAAACAAATTGAAGTAACCGATGAGGAAACAACCAACTTGATACCGTACTTTGACGAATGTGATACGTTTATCGATAATGCCACAAAAGACAAAGGCAAAGTTTTGGTCCACTGTGCGCAGGGTATTTCTCGCTCAGTAGCAGTCATCATGGTGTACTTAATGAAGCACTACAAATTGAATTTCGATCAAGCATTACATGCAGTAAAGAGGAAATGTCCAGAAGCAGGACCTAACCCAGCATTTATTGAACAAATCAGGCTTTATGAAGATATGAAATTTACAATTGATGAGCAAAATTTACAGTACAGAGAATACATCAAGCATCTATCATTGAAGCTAGATCCATCAGGTACTAACTTACGAGAGATTACAATGACTCAAATAAAGACACCTCCAGTCGAAAATGCACTGTCTTATGACCTACGTTGTAAACGGTGTCGAAAAGTACTTGCCCAAAACTTCGACATAGAAGAGCATCAAGCACCCACTTCTGATTCACGACAATCTCAATTTATAAAAACCGCTCCAAACTCACGAAGAATTGTATCCGTTCAACCAGCAAGTAAGCTGTGCTCTCATTACTTTTTCACAGAACCAGTGGACTGGATGAGAAATGAGCTAGAGAAATCGGAAATTGAAGGCAAATTTCAATGCCCCAAATGTAGTTCCAAAGTTGGTGGCTACAGTTGGAAAGGATCTCGTTGTTCATGTGGAAAATGGATGGTTCCTGCCATACATTTACAAGATGCAAAAGTAGATAGTATAAAACACTAGATGAATAGTATACTCTAATCAACAAGCATATCTTGCTCCGAATATTCGTTTTCATTATCGAAATGTTGTTCTTCCAAAGTCTGAAATGAAGGAGCAGTTGTGGGGTTAGTGGTTGAGGTGCGATTACCAGTTGTATGGGTTGGGAGAACGCTTGCAGTAACAGCACTACTTATCAACATGTGGGTGTTTGTTTCCGAGTTCAAACTGTGATCATCTTGATACTCAACTTCGGCAGCCATAAATCCTTCATCATCCATAATATAGCCCTGATTTCTTCGAAGATGATGAGATCCATCATGATCATCACTATGTTGCAAGTTCAAGTCATCATCATTATCATCGTCGTCATCGTCGTCATCTGATTGAAGCTCATCCGCATCGAGAATCTCTGCATCCAAATCAACTTCCTCTTGTTCAGCAAGATTTAACGGCAACGTGCTCATTTCTTCCTCATTTGAATTTTCAGCAGCGACATTGTTGTTCATGGCACTATCCTCAACCATACTGTATCCCCGCTGTGCATAATCTAATTCCTCCATTGTTTTCCCAATACCTATTGGTCTAATCGTGGAATAACCCGTATTTCTAATTTTCATCAATCGTTGTTCTTTCATTTGCATCAAAAGGGACAAATCATCAAAAGATGGCTGCGGCTTATCAGAACGCAATATCTGTAAATACTCCAACTGTAATGGATCTGGACCTGGAAACGCAGCTGTGTATGATGACAATGGTGGTGCAAACAATTTATTGTAATGTTTAGTTTCTGAATTATTGGTAGAATGTTGTGAAGAATTGAATAACGAGTGATTGTTATCGTTTGACCATAGATGATGTATACCTCGAGGGGACAAATCTGATGAGAACATTGATGAGGCTGCTGTGTTGTTGCAATGATTTCAGAGACTAAATCCACTAATGGAAAATAAAGAATTGTCATTATTATTATACTGGTACAAAATCAACTACCAACAAACACTACGCCCATACACACTTAGAAACAGTTAGTCATCCTCAGTATCTGTCAATACAAACTCATTTAATACCTGCTTCTTGTTAGCTTCATTTGACGCTTCTCGATACTTTAAGTTTAATTCTGGCTCTATTGGCCAAACAAAGTCTTCCCCTCGAACTCCATTTAATGTAGTGATACACCCATAACAAAGGTCAATATTTTCACCATTGAAACTACGATTCGGATTATGTTCAACACTTGATAAATACATTTCCAAATAATTCCTCTCCTCCTCAGTTTCAATTAACGCTGGTTCATTCACTGTAATCATCTTTAGCCAGCCTTTTGGATCCTGATAAATTTCCACACCACAAACTTTACAGTTTGTATTGGGTTTGGATTCAGGAGAGCCCAATTTCTGACCGATTTTCATCACTGTTGACGCTGTTGAAGAGTAACCTGTGACATCCAAATTGGTGAAATAATTGCTTACTAAATCACGAATGGTCAAGTTCTTAGATACTCTCGACTTGACAACTTTAGAATAAACTTCGTACTTTTTCAAATCGGAAAGGACGGCATACTCGTCAATTTCTGCAAACAACAAATCACGTAATGGGTATATGATGTCAATATCCTTGTCATTGTAATTTTCAGTCCTGTTGGATATTAACCTGTGTATAGAAGATCCTCTACCTTTAACTGTAAGTGCAATTATCTCATTGGCAATCCTGGTCATCGAGTGGCCAAGCACTATAGTTCCACACCCTTCATCATATGCAGCTTGTAAAAGTAACTTTTCAAACACGATAGTCAACAAGTCCTCCACAGACGACTTGTTCGGGCACCTACTCAATAAATCAATAAATGTGCACGATTGTGCATCCACAGCATTTGCCAATGAGGTGAAGTCATTTTCTATACGAATTTCCTTCAAACTATTCAAGTCCACATATGAATCCAAAGACACTGTCTTGAATGAAATTTTAACTGGTTTAAATCGTGTTAGAAGTTCCGGTAGTATTGACATTACCTCTTTATCTAACGAGCTCAATTCCTTTTCATCTATATTAACCACCACGATTTCAAATCCTTGCAATCCTATATGCGTTTGTTGTTGCTCTAAAAGTAAATTTCCCAAAACATCGAGCAAGACTAACGAAGATATCCCACCTGAAAATGCCAACAATACTTTCTCTAGTTGACCGAGTGTCGATTTTTTATAGTTGATCTTATACTTTTCAGATGACATTTGCTTCCTTTGTTTCCCACGAACAAGTCGTAAATAACATTCTTTACAATGATATTCACCCCTTGCTTTCAAAATAGCAGACTCTTCCTTGCACCTTTGACACCTAATGTCCTGTTTAGATATATGTTCGATGGCAGTCATCTTAAACGATGTCGTTGTAGAACACTATCACAGTTCCTCTCTAATTTTTTGATTTCTTTTTCGCATCTCATCTAACGCCGCACAGATATCAATCATAAAGACTAAAATCATCTGTGTAGTTTACAACAGTTTTAGTAAAGATACAGAAATATTGCTTTCGAATATGTTAAACTATCCTAAACAGGTATATATGCACTAGTCCAATTTACAAAAGTCTCGATTCAGTTTCAATCAAATTAAGCAAAAACTCAACTTCAAGTCTTTTACGTGCTTGCAAAACCCAATCGTTTGCCAACTTTCTACTCCATCCTTTCAAGTTGGTAGCCTCCTCCACTGCTATATCCAATTGTCCCCTAGCCAAACTTGATTCAACCCTTCCAATGACGGATTCAATGTCTTTACCATCTTCCTTTACGCCTTTAACTGGCAATAAAAGCTTTGAAAAGATCACTGATGATAAATGACCCAACAAACCCGCGTTTGGCGGCAACAACGAACTAGATCTTAAGTCTGGCTCTAACTGTTCCCAACGTGTTAATAATTGAGCATTCGTCAATAAGGAGTGGGTAGATTCCTTTGCAAGTAGTATGTCCAAGTCCTTGAGAGCCAAGTTTAAGACTTCATCATCGGTTGATACCTCTTTCAATGCCTTGACATATGGTTCAATACTCTTTGGCTTATCAGATGCTTCAGGTGGAGTCAACAACAACAACTTCAATTTGTTAACTGATTGTTGAATCAAGTTCCTTTTATGATTATTGGCAATTTGACGTTCAAAACTTTCGGCGAATTTTTCCAATTCATTGATCTTGTCATTCAATTTCTCCAAGTTTGCCAATCTACCCTCTCTCTCTTCGTTGATTCTTTCAGTGACCAACGCTTCAAAGTTTTTGGTTTGCTCGATTCTCACCATAGATACAGCATTGTTAGCTGCTTGACTAATCGCTTCCCTAGCTGCATTGATCTCATGTTCCAACCTCTGGTTCAACCTCTTCTCCAATTGGGTCTTTTCTTGGTTGAATTGGTAGATTAAGTTCTCTGTCAATTCTAATTCCTTTTTTGTGAAAGATGAGAGGAGCTCCGTTTGAGAGACCTTCAACTTGTTTTGCAATTCATTGTCAAATTCCTTGGTCAAAACATTTAGCTTGTTTGCCAATTGGTTAATGTTCGAGTCAATTAATTTGACGAGACCTGAGTTTGTTTTAGACAACGAGCTGGCATCAATTGACTGGATCAAATCATTTAACGACGAGATGGTTTGCTTGACAGAATTATCAACTGAACTGTCGACATCGGATTTAAGCTCGATCAAGGGTAATCTTGCGACATCCCTTGTGATACTCTCCACCTCAACGGGTTTTTGTAATTGTTCAACAGGGGTCAAATCTGTTCCTTTCCTCTCGTCAACTGATCCAGTGATTTTCTTTCTTGTTTCCTTGATAAAGTCTTCACCCTTGTGCTCCAAGTCGCTTGTAAATTGCTCTATATCACCCTTTGATGGTAACTTGACGTCAGTAAATTTCCCTTTAATGGTGTACCAGAGCTCTTTCAAATCATCATATGAACCATTCTCAATAAAGTCAATTGCCTCTTCATGATATGGGATTTCATGATCGACAACAAAGTCCATCACATCGTCGTTCTTAGTAGCAAGGTACATTGTTCCTCCGTAGACAATTACGGCTAATAGTGATGTCTTGAAAAGGAATCCAAATAAGGAAAACCTCTTTGTCTTTTTCACCTTTGGTGGTGGTGGTGGTGGTGGAACAACTTTAGTTTCAATTGGAGTGATGCTAGGGGGAGTTGGCACTAATGGCTCGGTCTTAACTTCAGGTAAGCGTGGAGGTTTACCAACCTCTTTGGCGTTCAACCTCAATGATACCGTAGAAAAACATCTAACACCTTTCAAGGTTGATCTAGAAGTTGCAATTCTGATCATTATCAATGTGAAGAGTTGTTCGTTAAGTTGCGTCCGTGACGGTTGTTAAAACAATTTTTTTTTTCTTCGTTGATTGTTTCCCCCGATTTCCAATTGTTCGCCCAATCACAATTGGATAAACCTTTCATTTGCAAAGCAACAATAATACTATTCAATGTCTATCAAACCGATTGCAATTGCTCCTCCGCAACCATCAACACAAAGGGGTCAAGCAGCACATCTTTCATATGATGCAGTTAATGATAGATTGGCTTATGTCAACGGTAAATCAGTGATAATCCGTCCAGCCGATTTTAATTCAAATGCTCCTGTTGTTGTATTCACTAAACATATACATCCAACCACTGCAGTGAAATTCTCACCATCTGGGTTCTATATTGCTTCAGGTGATGAGTCAGGACAGATCAAAATCTGGGATGCTGCGCCAAAGAAGGGTGAGGGTGAATTTGAACAGCCCATTATAAAGAGTGAGTTTCAAGTCATGTCCGGTCCTATCCGGTCCATAGCATGGGATGCTGATAATTCACGTATTATAGCAGTTGGTCAGGGAAAGGAGAAATTTGGACACGCATTTTCGTGGGATACTGGTAATTCAATTGGTGATATACAAGGGCATAGTTCTACGATTAATGCTGTTGATATCAAACCTCAGAGACCATACAGGGCCGCTACTGTCAGTGATGACTTTGCATTGGTCTTTTATCAGGGCCCGCCATTTAAGTTTGACAAAAGTTTGAGAGGTAATCATACAAACTCAGTTCGTGATGTCAAATTCAGCCCTGATGGAGAGTATATAGTTTCTGTCGGCTCTGATAGGGCGATATGCATTTACCAAGGTAAAACTGGTGAATTTATCAAAAAAATTGAGAATGGCCACGATGGAGGGATTTTTGCTGTCTCATGGACTCTGGATTCAAAAAAGTTTGTAACTGCGTCGGCTGATGGATCAGTCAGGACTTGGAAAGTTGATGAAGGCCTCGTGCTGACTCATAAAGTTGCTGAGAAACCGACTGTTTTTCAGCAATTAGTTGGTTTAACTGTGACGAAGGATTACGTGATTGCTTTAAGCTATGGTGGTGACTTGACGTATTTCAAAAATGGAGAGATTGTTCAAGTCATTCAAGGACATCAAGCACCAATCACTAAATTAGCCATCTCCAAGTCTGATCTATATAGTGGAAGTTCGGATGGAAAATTGTTCAAATTTGAAATCGATCCAAAAGGGTTGAAGTCAAATCCAACTAGACAAGGTGGTGAAGGTGGCGAGCATAGTAACTACGTAGTTGACTTATTGTTGGGTGATGGTGGATTGTATTCCATAGGTTGGGATGATGAAATTAAACAATGGAAAGAGGGTAAGGTAGTCACCTCTGCGAAATTGCCATCACAACCAAAGCAATTAAACAAGGTGGGCGACAACATCCTCGTGTTACTTGAATCAGAGTTGCAGTTATTCAGTAAGGATCTTGAATTGGTATCCATGTTAAAGCTTGACTTTTCGAGTACAAACGCAGCTTCATTATCAAGCTCACGCTTGTTGGTTACAAATGCTTCCAAAAACACGATTGTGAGTGTTGAAATTGACAACGGATCAAAACTTTCAATCTCGTCTCAGGAATTTCCTACCTTAAGAACTCCACCAACATTGATAAAAGTATCCCCTGATGGTGAGTTCTTTGCCGTTGCTGATTCATCAGGTAAGTATACCTTGTTTAAAAATGACGGATCCGTAGTTTCAACGAGATGGGCATTCCACACCAGCAAAGCATACGACGCGCAATGGTCCCCAGACTCTAAGTATTTGGTAAGTGGAGGACTTGATTGTGGACTTTTATTATATTCAGTTGAGAAACCTTCAAAGGTTGTTAAATTTCCCCTTGCACATGCTTCGGGGGTTACAAGTTTAGCATGGGTGTATTATGACAGTGAAAAGCAAACAGGACAGTTTGTCAGTTCAGGTTTAGATGGTACCATAAGACAATGGGAGCTACTTAGATAGACGTATTATAGATATATCTATAAATGTAAAGACATCTTTTAATTAGTATTTAGCGCGCGCTGAGTTTAACCTACCTCTCACCACCACTATACAGTGATTATCAATGTCAAACAAAGAATATACAACCATAATCATAGATGCATCCAAGTACATGGATACCAAGCTGGTGCCCAGTCAGAAAGACACCGATTTTGCCTTGGCGTTGAAATTTGCCATGAATACATTGAATAAGCAATTGTTGAAAAATCGCAAGCTGGATCGGTACGCGTTTGTAATATACACACCAACAGATGCTCAGTTTTTATACTACAACGAACCGGTGACCCTTTCGAGAGTTAAGGAGTTCTACGAAATACTGGTCAAAACACATGATGAAGCTATATATACACAAGGAGATTACAGTATCCTCAACGCATTGGCAGATGCTCTACTGAATCAAATTGCAAATAAATTCATTCGGAATATTTACATTGTCACTAATGGAATTGGTTCCCTCAACGAAACTCACATAGGCTTTGATAAATTGCGAAATACATTTGAAAGCTATCCTGTTATCACGAACTTATTGATGCTAAATAATGAACATAATGGGGCAATGAAGCGTTATTTCGAGGACTTGGCTGTTACTTTCGATGGTAGGTTCAATATCTTTGATTTCGAAACATTTACGGCTAGAGGACCACCATTGAAGCTAATCAGTCCTCGTTGCATGACGGATTGCACCCTCTCGTTTGTTAGTGGAGAATCGCAAGGTGGAGATATCCACGTCAAGGTTCAAGTATATCCAGGAATCAGGGCCCAAAGTCAAGTACATGGTCACGAATATATACAGGACTTCAAATCGAAGGATGTAGCTCGTGTGAAGAGACAGAACAAGTACTACATAAAAGGTAGTGCAGACATTGTAGACGAGATTTTTGAGCCAGCAAAGTATACCAACGAAACAGGTGATTCAGAAAATGATAAAGAATACGTGAAGGACTCGGAATATACGTATGGGTTCAAATACTCACAGAGAAATGTGGTTGCATTGTTACCTGAGTTGGAGGAAGCAGCAACTTTGGAAACGTCTCCTGGGATCAATATTATGGGGTTCATTGACAGGAGTAAGTTGCCAGTAGCATATTTGACGGACGAGCCATCCTATGTTATTCCAGGTGCAAAATCTGAGACTGAAAATAAAGTAGCGTTCAATTCTCTTGTGCAAGCGTTGATTGAGTTGAACTGTGCGGCCATTGTACGTTATATTCAGAAAGAGGCTCACGAAGTTCAGATATGCTGCGCTCTACCCCAGAGCATAAACGTGGGAGAGAAATGGGGACATGGCCTTGTCCTTCATCGATTGGCTATGAAAGAGGATGAAAAGATTGGTAAATTCCCGGAATTTAAATTATCGGGGCAAGAAAAACTTGATTCCACAATGGAAGCTTTTGTTAAAAACATGAAGTTAAGAAACGATACAACTGAGCCAGATGTGTTGAAGAATTCAAAAGTTGGGCTTCTAGAGTCTAAACCATTTACTTCACAGGAGGATGCACAACCCTCGTTAGAAAATATGCTTCTATCGTCATGTCCCGCTACAAAGAGGTTCAATTATTATGTTGAAAAAATACTATTCAAGTCATTAGGTGAGGCTTCTTTGACTGACTTCGTTAGTCAAAACCAGTTCATTGAGAAATATCTAACAAATGACGAAAAGCATACATTGCTTGATCTTGGTAATATTTTCGACGTCAAAGAGAATTTATTATACACAAAAGATCATAAGAGCACAAATGTAATTGAAGCTGATTTGAAATCGGCATTCGACATCAAATTTATAATGCAAGCAAAACCGAGCCGAAAGAGACGGAAAACAGACTCTGTATTTGGTTCAGAACATAATGACCAATTTGACGAATATTTCGATATCGAGGAGATCTTGGCTGGATAATTTTGTTTATACTCAAAGTTTGAATAATCTATTACGCATATCTGCTTCCCTATCCTTTGCTGTCCTCTTTCTATTCGATGTTGTGGATGATCCATCATCTCCAAAGCTGTCAACGATTCGTTCATGAACCTTGGAAAGACCTACCCTTTCTCTCTCTGAGTTTAGTATATCTCTAATATTCAGCTCGCTAGCTTCCTTTATGGCTTCAAGATCAAACAATGCACGATACTTCTTTGTCTTTCCTTGTTTCCAAAGGTTAACCCAATGTGTCGCAGCACCTAATTCATCATAACTTCCATCGTGTTTCAAAGTGTTCCTTTGTTTGCAAATATTATACATCAATTCGTAAATGTCATTAGTAGGATGCAGCATATAATCTTCATAAGGCTTTCCCAGGCTGTCCTGCAAATTCAACAAAAATAGCAAATAGTCAGCCAAAACCACCGGATCTATGTACGAGTCATGAATACAGCCCACCAAACCCAATGTTAGCATTGTCTCGGGACTTTTCACAGTTGGCAAGAATATACCTGGAGTGTCGTAAACCATAATATCGGGATCTCTCGATAGTCTAATTATCTCACTAGTTGACCTCGTCACCCCGGGTTGTCCGCCAGTTTTGGCCACCTTTCTAACCTTTGTAGATACAGAATCTCTGTTTTCACGTCCTAAGCCAACTTGACGCATGGTATTTACCAAAGTCGATTTTCCAACATTCGGCATTCCGATAATCATTGCTCTTAGTCCTAATGGTGGTTTAGCATCAAAATTGTCGTATATCTGAGTCATCTTGTTAATTATTCGCTTGCAATCACCGCGATGGCGACAGTCGATAAACATAAACTCTTCATTCTTTGAGCTGTGCCATTTTTTTAATAGGTCAGGCTTCAATATGGACAAATCCTTCTTACTGTATAGTATTAGTTTGCGTTTAGTTGATAGTAGTTTGTCAAATAACACATTAGTGGTGGCTACTGGTGCTCGACAATCTCGTACTTCTAATATTAGATCCAACTGTGGGGCTAGATGACCCACTTTTGACAAAGCTTTTTGATGATGGCCCTTGAAGTTGGAAAGCGGGATGTTATAGTTTGGAAATGTGCTTCTGGGTGTAAATTTGGTCATGTTCTTGTTTGGATTGAAGAACAAGAAGTTGCAAAAAGAGAACATAATTTTCAGTTTTCGGGTTCGCAAATTTTATCAACCTCTTCTTGTCATCAATGCCGTTGGTAATATTTGTAGGATTTCCTTGCTCAGGGAAAACCACGTGGGCTACTGAACTCGTAAAGGAGCTAGAAAAGAGGATCAACTCATCAAAACAAACCCTGGAGCCGGGACATAATTATACAATAACCTATCATTCTGATCAAACATTGGGAATAAGTCATGATACTTACGAAGATTCGAACAAGGAAAAATTGGCCAGAGGGTCTCAAATATCTGCAGTGAAAAGGGATATCTCAAAAAACAACATTGTCATTCTTGATTCCATGGCGTACATCAAGGGATTCCGTTATCAATTGTATTGTGAATCAAAAGGAATGGCTACACCCCATTGCGTTATCCAAGTAACAGCCCCAATTGAACAGTGTCTTGAATGGAACGAAAAAAAGACTAAAGGGGATCAATGGGATCCTGGTTTGATGAAGCAGTTGCTGATGAGGTACGAAGAACCTAATAGTAACACTAGATGGGACTCGCCATTGTTTGAGGTTTTATCGGGCCATCCTGAGGAAAAGTTGCCCATCGACGATATATGGAATGCCTTGGTTCTTAAAAATGCGCCAACTCCTAACGCAGCTACAACGATACAAGCGACCTCTAACAACTCTTTTCTTCAAGAGTTGGACAGGAAAACCCACGAAGTTGTCTCACAAATTCTTCAACAGCAACAGCTTACGAATGGTGCTGTGGCTGTGAATGAATACGTGGTTGAGATCCCTACAGGCACAGTCAGTACCGCTCAACTACAAAGAATAAGAAGATCCTTTATTAGTCTCAACAGAATGAGAACAATCGAAGTTGGTCGAATAGTGCCTTTGTTTGTCGAATACATAAATAGAACTCTAAGTAATGATGAGTAAGTTACCTTTTTCTTTGCATTTTCCATTTAAAATAGGTTTTACCGTTTGCATCAACCATTTTCTTCTTGTCCCCTTTCTTCATCTTCTCCATATTCCTGCTCATTATATCTTCCACCTGACGTAATTCTCTCTCTTTTGCAATCGACCTCTGGAGTTGTTGAAACAGCTTGAGTTTCTTCTCATCTAATTTATCCTTTGCATCTATGTCAAAGTTCAGAGCGTTTACTAGGCCTGAGTTCGATTGTAATTGATTTAATCGAAGTCTATTTTGTCTATTTTCAACCAAAGATTCGTCGGTGTTGAAGTACTCCTCTGGCCTGAATGACTCCTGACTCTTGGCCGAGTCAACAAAAACAGTATGTTTACCAGACCCTTCGAAAAGCTTTTCATTTTGAAGACGTTTGATTTTGTTTGACTCATGTAAACGCATTGTTCGTATGTAGTTGATATCCTGTGTTTTTAGCAACTTGGCTTGATCAACGCTCAAGACTTCATTATCTCTATCAGATATGAGAATACCTCTATCATCGGTCTTTTTCTTCGTCATAGCATGGTAGTATTCGTCTGGGTTATGTGACTTGGCCTTCTCCTTCAATGCCTTGAGTGCGGCTTGTTTCTTGTGATAATCTGCAGCTCTTAGCCTATAGTCCTTCTTCTTTTCAAGCAAGCCATATTTAGCCCTGCTTGACTTTTGGGATCTCTCCCTATGCTGCTTTTTTTGTACATTGTGGACTAATTTGGCCATGGTAGTACCTATGTGAAGTATCTGATGAGCTAGATGAGCTTCGAAAATAATGTGCGGAACTTTTTCATTTTAAATTTTTTTTGTTTTTCTATGAACAAATTGATTTATCTGAACCTCAAGCATGTCCTTGAGATTGACACTATCGTCGCGATGCCTCAAGGCTCATATTCCATCGAAGCTAGTGGCTAATGTTTGCTGTACTAGTCGCTTCTCCACCACACTTAAGTTGCAGCAATCAGACCCTGCTCAAAAGAGTACAACACCGTGGTATTTAAGAAAAGAAAATACGTCTCAAATGGAACAAGTTACCTACGATAAAGTTCCAGAATTACCCAGTGAAACCCCTCAAAGTATCAAGGATCTACTTAAGTTGCTAACTGAAAAGTACGGTCTTACCAATTTGAAAGTTTATGACTTGGCTTCCCTTCCCTCAGATCACCCCAAAAGCACAGATGAACAATCTCCTGAAAGATTCATTATCATTGCATCTGGAAAGTCGGAAAAGCATATATACAAAGTATCGTACGAACTCAAACAGTACATAAAGCACGAATTTGGATATTTGCCCCGTATTGAGGGTATGACGTCGAACTCAATAAGTTCTAGAACACACAGGAGGTTAGCTAAAAGAGCTAGACAAGGACCACCAGCAACTCATAACGATTTTGGAATTGGTGCAAATTCATGGGTCAGATGCGACTTAGGCATTGACGGTGTTGTCGTGCATATCTTAAGTGATGACCGAAGATCGGAATTGAACTTGGAATCACTTTATGAAGAAGATGGAGATGTGGAAGCTGCTGCTCCAGAAATATTCAAGAGGAATTACGAAGACGCAGAAAGTGTATTTTTTGGGTTACGAAAGCATTTTCATACCCAATCTAAGCTTCAAAATGTATCGGAGTTGCGTTCGATAACCATGGCTTGTGTTGGACAACCATCGCAAAAAATACTTGAACTGTACAAAAGTGATTTTGACTCCAAGTTCACTGGTTCAACAATACAGGAATGGTCAGAAAAGTTTGCATTCTATAAACAACTTTACTTGAAAAATCCACTGGTCGCTGCGCTCACGGATGTCGAAAAGAGTCTACTCGATAAGCACTCTTCAATCAACTTATTAGGAGAAAATATCCATTGGAATCAGGAAATAGTGAATGATGTGATAAAATATATGGAGCTTTTGTTGGATCTGACGGAGCCTTTGCCAGCGGCTGAAAAGCTTGCTTTTCTTTCCAATTTCATTTCGTGCCTTACCACCTTTTCAGAGGATGAGATCCACTTTTTTGCCGTTGACAAGTTTCAAGCTTTATTATGGTCTTTGACTTGTGACGAGTATCTTCCTATTGACGCAGCACGCTTACATACTATCCTTCGAACAGGTGAAGGATTGGAACCAGAAAACCGCCAAATTATTCAAGACCCAAAAGCTGCGCAAAACGTGAGGGAACTTCTTAGGAGTATCAACTTTTCCAAGCGAGGAGCTATACCACTATGGCTACGAGAACAAATGCTACATACCTATGCCAATACCAGAAATTGGAGCTACTTTTGGAAAGAATGGGATATGATTCAACAAAGTTTAAGTACGCCTGCTGAGATTTTGTTCATGCAAACGAAAACAATACTACTTCTAGCAATGATTAATGATAAAATTGCATTACGAGACTTTTTCTGTAAATTCTGGGACAATTCAAACAGTCTGTCATTTGTGGATCAATGGCAAAAAAACGGTGCTCAACTTAATACCAAACAGGAGAAAGTTGCGTTGAAGAAGGCGTTGAGTATGATTCATCAAAATCATGGATCTAGTACTTGGTTTGAAAATGCTCGCGTATTCGCTACCACCTTGTAAATAGAAACCAAAAAATAAATACTCTTTTCGTATCTACAATTGTAGCAGCACGCGTCATATCACTTGCTGCAATGAGTGACGATATTTTCAAGGTCAAACAGCAAATCAAGGATTGGGAGCATAAATTTAAGGTGCGGCATGGAAGGCTACCCTCAAAAGTGGATGTCCACGATAATCCCAAAATCAAAGCGTTATACTCCAAGTACAAATCTACTAAAGTGAGTAAACACGTTTCCACGACCAAGGACAAACCTACTTCCAACAGTGATGCAGATGAAAAGGAAAATATGTTTCCGACACCAAACGGAGAGTTGGGTCCCACGCCACAAGCAAATGGGAGGGTGCTATCAATATTCGACTTCCAATTGACTCCACCAGAATCATCTCCTTTGAAGAAGAGGTCTACAAATGCTCCTGATGTTGAAAACGACATCGATTCAATTCCTCCTGATGCTACACCTGTAAAGTCAAAGCGAAGACTATCGTTTTCCACACCAACAAAGGCTTCTTCTGAAAGTAGCCCCACTACGATTTCGAAGAAACTTCAGCAAGCAGCAGAAACACCAAGATATCTCAAATCGACAGCTACCCCTATATTTAATAAAAATGTGGTGAACTTTCTGATATCGCCTTCTCCTTTAAAGCCAAACAGACTAGGAAGAAAACTAATGGATGTGTACAATATGTCTATAAAGGAAATGGATCATCGAGATGCAGAAGATTTGATAGACATAAAGGAGGTAGAGGAGTCTGATGAAGTCGCATCTGATAGCCAACCTATTGTCAAACGGAAAACACAGAAGCGTCAAACCAGGCGCTCCAAGATGGCCCCTAGGCCAATTCTTGAGATCGATTCTTCGGATGAAGTTGATGTCCAACAGAAGATGTCCAACTTGGAGGAAAGGGAGAGAGCTGCATTGGCTGCTTATATGAACTCTGACAGTGAATCTGAATCTGATGTGTTAGAAAATGGCCACATGCATGGAAGTCCAGTTAAGAAAACTAGGAAGCCAATTGCTCAAAACTACAAAAGACTCAAAATAAATGATCCAAGATCACGACGCTTTAAACAGCGAATGAGAAGATAGAAGGCTTTATAACATTGTTGCTATTAACTCCGTTGTATCTTTATTTGACTCAAACTGTACTCGAGGCTTTGTCTTTTGTTTAAACTCGGTGTTTGGCTCGGATTGCACATTAGAGTTTGAAAAATACACAGGCTTCCCCCATTTAATCTTATCTTGATCGTAATCCCACACTAGGTCACTCTTGTCCTGCATCTTCTTTGAAATTTTTATTTCGTCCATCAACTGTAGCTCATCCAGTGAGAGCTCCTCCTTAACGGTGGCGTATTTTTCCACCATTACAACTTTGCCATTTTTGATAACCATTTCAACCTGTTTTTCACCTTTTCTTTGACGATCTTTCTCCTTTTTGTCCTCTCTGGCTAACCTCTGTTTTCTTTTCAAGTTAAGCGCACGCTCCTCTGGGGATAGCCATATCGACTGGGTTGGCATTTCAAAATCAGATGCATTGTCTATTATTCTTGTTCTCTCGGCTCCGGTTTCTTGGAAATTCAATAACGTTTCTAGTCTTGCTTTGGCGGTTTCTAGATCCTTATCCAGTTCGGTATTGGTTTCCACCTCAGCAACAATATCCGGTTCAACCTCTTTCACTTGGTCTCTGGTTTTCATTTCTTTCTCAGCTAATTTAAATGCTCTATCCTGAGCCTCCCAGAATTTCTCGCCAGGATTCATCTTGACAACTATCTTCTTTTTGGGCTTCGATTGACTAGGGGCCTCAGTTCTTTGTTCCCGATTAAGTAGCTCCTTCTTCTCCTTATGCAACAATTGGATTATAGCGTCCTTATCGCTGGCTGGTATTAAGTCGTTTCCACAGAATGAGCATGGCTGCAAACCTTCCTTTGTGCATATAATTTTACCACAATTTAGGCAATTTGGTGCAATTTCGAATAAAGGATGTTTTCGAGCCATACAGTTGCAAACTCGTCTAGTCTCCCGCTCACTATCTTCCTTGAGCTCCAAATCATACAACGCAGATTCAATGTCTTGTAAATTTGTAAGATTCTTCTTATTTAGTTTCTTATCTGGAACACTTTTCTCTTTGAGAAGTTGAGAAGTTGTTATGGAGCCTTTAAATGGCATTGCTTTTCTTTAGAACGAAATATACCAACTGTGGCTAGCAATATCACACAGAGATAGGTGAAGGGGAGTGGAAAAGTGAGTGAGTAAAAATCTCTCAACAAAATAATTTGCGAGACAGCGCAACTACTCATCGGATACAGCCACACAAATACAATGTCCACTTTAGCCACCAATGACTCCTCCACCCAGATCAGGACCTTGTACAAGGAGATCACACTACTAAAAAAACTGATAAGTGAAAAACAAACTGCACATAGTTCAAAAAAGAAAAAGAAGAATAAGGTAAGTAAACCCAAAAATTCCAAGCGATCCTTTCACAACCCTTCGCTTGTGCAGAATAGTAGCGCGCCAAGCTCCCATTCTCCTAATAGGGGTGTTGAAAATGGTGTATCTAATGCACAACCTCAGCAACAATGGGTTGTTTCAAGTGATGGGAAATCAGTGATTAGTGCCAGAATATTTAGGGGCGATTTAAACAAATTGAATGAACTGTCAAGTAGATTAGCTCAAGAAGAGCAGATGGAAAAGGCAAGGGCAATTGCCAAGTTAAAGAAGAAGTTAGCCAAATACAAGTACAAGTATGCCATGTGTGACCGAGTCTTGATCAATGGAGAGAAGTATTCAGTTGTGGAGAATGGCTATATGCTCTTTCCCTTGACCTATTACAAAAACGCAGGCGACGACGTTTTCTGGAATGATCATTGGTATAAGGCTACAAAGTCAGGTTACTACAAAATGCAAGGTTGCTCAAGAAAGTACGTATATCGGTGTGTCAAGATATACATCACCATACTAACTGATCTAGGAAACTGATGGAGGGTTGTCGCTACTTTACAGAATCAGGTACGTATTTTAAATCTAAAAGGATGGGATATATTTTACTAACTCGAAGGGTATTTTTGTTGAGCCTTTTTGATCATTTAGGATTTTGTGCAAAAGGTTCAAATTGTGGATACAAGCATGACAAGGCAAGGATTCGAATATGTCCTTTCTTTTTGAATGGTAGTTGTACAAATAGCAACTGTTTATTAAATCATAATCTAAATCATCACAACACACCCTTGTGCTACTTTAAAATGGAGAAGCGATGTACAAATTCTCAATGCAGATATAGTCACTTGGCTCCAGAATATTCCGGAGATCCAAACTACGAGATTAGTATCTGCAGACCTTTTGCAGTCGGCCATTGGTGTCCAAGGGGTAGGAATTGTCCTTTCTTGCACGTTTGGAATTGCCCAGATTATGATGAAGAGTTGAATTGTCCTAGAGGTGACACATGTACATTGAGACATTTATTCACATTAAGGATGCAGGACAATATAAGCACAAAACCAAATGTGTATATCCGAGATCAAACTTTGGTGCAAGAAGAAGAGGAGCCGGTTCCGTCCTCTTCAAAAATCAATGTCAGCAGTTATACTGTTGATCCTAGTGTGTTGTTTGCCACTGACACGAGCGGGAATTATCAGCATTACATTGACCAAGTGCTATTTAACAATAAAAAGATCGAGCCCGCTCCCTCCACACTGTTTTTGATAGAAATTTCGTCCGATGAAGAATGTTTATCTGAGTCAGAAGATGAAAGTATAATGGTGAAAAAAGAAAAGGATTATGATGGAAATTTTGTAGAGTTTATTGATTAGAGTATATATAGCTGAATATATATATGTATTATAACAACCGTTAGAATACTTTGTTTCATATAAATGAGTTGACTCTATTGGTGACTTGACTACATTTTCCCCTGCAGAGGTGTTCGGCGGTTGTGCATAGAAGAAATTCAAAATGTGTTGCAAATTCGAATCTACACTAACTCTCCCACATCACTCTCTTGTAGCGACACTATATTTATCAACTCATACAATTTTAATCTCAATCTCAATCATAATCACATTAATCTTTCAAGTCACCACTTTGCACAAATGTCAAACATAGCTCTTTCGTACTACAACGATTCACCGCCAAAGCACGTCACAGTACATTCATATCAACAAAGATATCAAATAATCAGCAACCTTGGAAATGGAAGCTTCGGCACTGTTGAGCTAGCCAGGATCAAATTCCCCAAGGAAGAATTGCTCTGCACGCACATCCATAAATCAGGAACATTGTTGTATCCACTAGATGATTCTAAACGGAACACATCAAATCTTGTTGCTATCAAGACTATGAAGAAAAAGCTTCCATCTTTGCATGACTATGCTAAAGTCAAAGAAATTAAATTCATTTCAAGTGTTCCCTCGCATCCCAATTTAGTGCAGATATTTGAGATTTTCATTGACGATTTGGACCATCAATTGCATATTACCATGGAAGCGCTTAATCAGAATTTGTATCAGCTAATCAAGTCTCGGAAGGGGACCAGATTTTCATCAATGACTTTAAGGAGCATTTTGACCCAATTATTACAAGCTATTAAGCATATCCATCATCACCAATACTTTCATCGTGATGTCAAACCTGAAAATATTCTTGTTATCCCAACCGCTCACTATTATGGATCGAAAGAATCGGTGCCAGCGTACAGACGAAATGATAACTTCCTCATCAAGTTGGGGGACTATGGTTTGGCTCGTCATGTAAATACCATGAGACCGTATACAGGCTATGTGTCAACAAGGTGGTATCGATCTCCCGAAATACTATTGAGACAAAACAAGTATGGCTGTGAGATTGATATTTGGGCCTATGGAACAGTCGCTGCGGAGATTGTTAATTTCGCCCCATTGTTTCCTGGTGCTAATGAAATGGATATGCTTTGTAAAGTCATTCAAACTTTAGGGAGCCCAACACTTCCAGGAAAAGTAGACCAAGAGTACTGTGTTCCAATTGGGGGATACTGGCCACAAGCTGCAATTTTGAGTCATGCTCTTGGACATCTGTTACCATTTGACCGAGGATTTACACGTGCTCAAATTCTTCCTGATGCTGGACGTGAGTTATGCGACGCGATAATGTCATGTTTGCAATGGGACCCTATCCTGAGACCAACTGCTCAAGAGCTTGCATGTTTTGAGTATTTTTCTAAATAATAGCACCCTTGTATGTATATATATATATATTTGCTTTATAGAACTTGCCAATAGATTGAAAGAACGAAACTTGAAAAAAGTTTGGAAGCTTCTAGCGCTACCTAAAATAGAGAAGTCACTGGTTTTACCAGTTTTGAAGTTTATGGGTCACATTTCTAGATCTCTACTACCTGAGTGGAGTGTTCTCTATAAGTATCGTACAAGGTAGATTCTTATTTCCGTACAACTCAGCAATAACGTGGTGGCGTAAACATTTCTACTAAGAGCGTTTTCCCCACAAAAATACGAAAGGCGCGATCATTCTTTTGTCAACCGTCGGGGGCGGGCGAGGCAACGCAAACCCAAAAAGCTTTTAAAAATCTTAAAAGCGCCTCAAATTACCTAATGATCAGATATATCACATATCACCCTACAGTCTAATATTCTAATGTGTATCACTATCGCTACTACAAGCCATCCCGATTATCCATTCATACTTCTTTCCAATAGAGATGAGTTCTTTAAAAGACCTACTAAGCCTGCCCAGTTTAGGCTGATTAATAACAACGAAAAAGTGTTGGCTCCTCTAGACCTTGCTAGGCCAGAGCATGGGACATGGATTGGAGTAACAACATCGGGAAAGATTGCAGTATTGGTAAACTACCGTGATATGGATACTGAGAGTATGTTACTCACCGCCACAGTTATTTATTGAGAATTGCAAGTTACTAACACTCGTGTATAGGCACCATGAAACAAGTATCGAGGGGTGTGCTTCCATTGAGTTATTTGGAGGCAACCAAATCAGATGATGAGTGGAGAGATAGTTTTTCAACAGAGGTGCAAAATGGCAATGCTACTCTTGACTTGAAGAACATTGGTGGCTTTACCTTGTTGTATGGTTCGTTAAGGATCAGACCTGGAGGTGGTATGGATCATTTGAACATCTTAAGTAATAAGGGACACCATGGAAGAGTGTTTGAGGGGAGAGGAGGGCTGCAAGGGGTGGAAGATCTTGATCCTATTTCAACAAAGACCACGTTTGGGATGTCGAATTCTCTTTACGACGATCCTTGGAAAAAAGTTGAACTTGGCGAAAAGATGCTCGAGGGTATTGTTGCCGACTCGGTTAAAAATCTCCCAACTCAAGATCAACTAGTTGAAGAGTGCTTCCAATTACTAAGTCACGATACATATAATAGAGCAATTATGAAGCAACACGATTTTGATGTCAAGGTGATGGAATTGAGAAACTCTATATTCATACCACCACTTAAGCGCGAGGGTGTAGAGAGTCATTTGGTCTCAATTGGCGATTATTATGGCACTAGGACCCAAACTATAATATTGTTGGACAAATTAGGTAACTTAAATTACTACGAACGAAATTTACATTCATCAGATGTGCCTAAGGTCGATAAACCAGTGATAACATCGAGATATTCGTTTAATATATATAGGAATTAATGTATGGGGTTTAATAAAAGTATAGTTGGTTTGAAAATTTAGTTTAATTTGGATTTAAGAGCTAAAGTATTTTCTATTAAATCCGAAATTGCGCAAAAAGTTTTCTCTTCGCAACTTAAAATTATCAGGCCCTATTCAGATAAGAGTAACGTCCAAGAACTAAAATTATCCATAAATATGCCATTTGAATACCTTAACACTAATCCAAAGACAAGAGTCTATCATTCGCCACGTAAAAAATCCCTGTCTTCAACTAATGATATCCTTATCATGATACCGGGAAATCCGGGTCTTGTTGGATATTACATCACCTATCTCGACTACATTCAAAGAGCACTTCCACAATTTGAAATATTTGGTATGGATTATTTAGGTTTTGGCAAGCTACAAAGTACTAAACAACAACATATTTACGCTGTTGAGGAGCAAATCAATCACAAATATGAGGTTATTAAACATAAAATCGAGCAGCAATCAATCAAGCCCAACTTGTATTTCTTAGCTCATTCTTTGGGAGGATTCATTACTCAACGGACCATAAAAAAACTATTGGAAGATAATGATTTGAAAGGTAAGTTCGAAGTTAAATTCAATGGAATGATCACACCAACGACAAATGATATTGCTGGGTCAGAATCAGGGACCAAATTGACTAAATTAATTAATGCCAAGATACCAATAGTCGGGTTAGCAATGACTTTTGGGTCTTTGTGCTCGTATATTCCAGAAACTGCCCAACGGTATATCCTCACCCATCATTGGACTCCACCGAAACAAGTGATTGAAGAAGGATCCAATCATGAAAATGTTGGGTTAGAAAATTCACTTGAAGCAACACTTGAACTTATAAACTCACCTAGCGCTATTAATCAAGCTCTAAACATGGCAAAAGACGAAATGCAGGTGATTACAGATCTGGATGAAGTTAATGATTGGATGTATACTAACAACCAATATTCATTTAAGAATTGGTGTTTCTTTGCTCAACAAGATCATTGGGTTTCTAATGAAACTAGAGATTATTTAATTTCAAAATATGGTAATCTGAATCCCAAAAGAAATAAATTTGAAATTTGTGAAAATGTTGAAAATCCAATCAAACATGCATTTGTGTTAAATCAAAGTAAAGAATTTGCTGAAATTACAATCGACCGAATTAAACAAGCTGAGAATTGTTGGGTTAAAGTAGACTAAATAGAGAATAGAGGGTTTACCGAATTGAGTTGTCGTTTGTCTTCGTAAATGTTTTGTGTTAGATCGGAGGCGGCTGCTTATACTGTTCTTGTATTGTGAATCATCACACGAGGATGAGTGCGTATGACTCTCATCCCTGCAAGAAAGTTGACTCAGAGTCATCTTTCCAGGCAATTTATACATCTTAACTATGTATGTTTGGAGGTATTTCGGTAAATTCCCCAACAGAAAAAAATAAAAATAAATTGCAATCTATAAATCTTTTAATTTCCTGTAGACCTTTTTTTTGCAACTTTATACGTTCATTGCAATTAATTATTACTCAAAAAGGATTGAGTTCATCCATAAGGTTAGTGTATAAAAGGGAATGGAAAGAGCCTCTCCTGTTTAATTTTTTTGTTTTCAAATTATTCCTTTCGAACTTACAGGTATGCAAAGTATGACTTCCAGTTCAGATCAAGGATCGAGGTCCAAATCACTTGAGGTTGAAGAAAATCAAATTGATCACTATGATCAAGAGATGCATGACGATTTGGATAAACATGAATTAAACAAAATCTACCGTAAGTTGGATTTCCGTATCATTCCAGCATTATGGTGTCTTTATTTCCTTACTTCATTTGGTTCAAATTGTTATGGTTTAACTTTAACCATGAATGCTGAAGTTGGTCATTCGTTAACTCAATCGTTGAATTTGAGTTCAAAACATACATCTACCGCATCAGCTTTATATTACGTTGGTTATATCATCTTTGATGTTCCTATGAATCTTATCATGACTAAAGTTAGTCCTCAATCATGGTTAGCAAGAATTGTCATTACAGTAGGATTAGTGTACACATGTTATTGTGCTTTGGATAGTGCTGGTGGTTTGATAGCTGTGAGATTCATTAGTGGTGTAGTTGGTGCTGGTACATGGCCAGGGATGAGTTACTATGTCTCACTTTGGTATCCTAATGACAGAGCCACAAGAAGAATTGGTTATTATTTTACTGCAGCACAAATTTCTGCTGCAGTTGCTGGGTTAGTTAGTGCGGGTTTCCAAAAGATTGATGGAAACAGAGGATATTATGGTTGGCAATGGATGTATTTGACATATGGTTCAATTACGATTGCAGTGGGAATTTCTTTACTTTGGTGGTTACCTGATAGACCATTCAATATTGTTCAACAATCAGAGAATAAGATTAAACAATTTTATAATCGATACTTTACCCCATCTCATCCATTGACTGCGACTGAAAAAGAGTTACATAGGAGGGACATTGAGTACAGATACAAACTACTCAAATGGACTTGGAGAGACGTTGTTGCCATTATTACTGATTTACGTATTTGGCCATTGATTATGATGTATTTTGGTGTTGTTGGGACAGGATTTGGTTTAGCAGTGTTTGGATCGACAATTATAAAAACAAATAACCCTAATTTGACGTCGATCCAGGTTTCGTTATTATATGCACCAATTTGGTTATTTGACTTGGGCGGTATATTGACAATTACTCCATTTGCTGATAAATATAAAAAGTTTAGACCAATGATCTTTTGTGGTGCGTGTATTATAATTATTATTGGTATGGTGGTTACAACTTTTGCTCATGGTCCATGGAATAAGTATGCTGGGTTATTAATTGCTGGTTATGGTTTGGGACCTACTGTTCCAATCTGTATGTCCTGGTCAGCTGAGGTCTTCTTCCCTAGGTATGGAGATGTTGGAACAGCAGTTAGTGCAGCCCTAGTTAGCGGGTTAGGAAATTTGGGTTCGGTAACTGCCACTTATGCCTTGTATTCTGGTTGGCCCGAAGATAAGGCTAGATTGTACCGTGACTCCAATATGATGTTGGTATTGATTACAGGAGTTAGTATCATTGCTTGTGGAGTTTGTTATTTGATTAAGGATAAAGTTAGAAATGTTCCAAACGTCGATGACAAAGAGCAAGAGGTTGTTGAGTATAATTAAATGGATTAAGATGTATATAGTGGGATGAATTAGCGCATGTCTCCTTATTTTAATTTATTAAACATTTTGAAATGGTGCTTCTGTAAGATTGTCGTTGTAAGTAAACTCTTGCAACCAGTTGGTATCCCAAATGTGTGCTGTGTCATGTCGTGTTTAAAGTTGCGACATGACATTACGTCACGGAAATATGTGAAAGCATAAATAGAGCAACTTAAAAATAATAATATCTTTATGTGCAACATTACCCGCTTGCTATTTTGACTTTATTTATTGTGTTATTGTTACATATCCGAAAACCATACGTCTTGTTGTACAACTTCTTAAATACTAAAAGCTCTCACTCCTATTCAGTAGACAATAGCATATCTTTTTAACAGGTGATAAACAACAGAAGCACGCAACTCTACTTTGGATTTTACAATTTGGAAAGGGATATATTTAAGGTAAGGAGCTATCTTACTAATCCTCCTATTAGTAATCTTACAGTTTTGTGTAGCAACCGTCTTAGTCGGCGTTTAACCTTGTTGGGTGTTTTTCCGAATCTTTGTGTAATATCCATCGTTGCTTATTATTTGTGCCCACATATTCACACGGAAACTTCTATTGAAAAATGATCTAAGTATCTGTTTTAGCGATACTCTAAGCGTGTTGTTCTGTACACTACTACTAATAACGCTTCTTCTATTATTATTATTGTGGAACTCGGTCGAACAATTAATTATAAATAGTCAGGCTATTTTCGTAAGTCTGAAAACAAATTATTTACCTCAATTGAAGTCACAATTCATTTCAATTTTTTATCATAGGTGCCAAAGTAGCAAAATGAAAGCAGCAGTAATCAGTGGATCCAAAGACCCTCTCTTTGAAGTTAAAGACGTACCAGTTCCAGAAATATCTGACCATGAGATCCTCATCAAAGCCAAGTCATTTGCCGTTAATCCAACCGATTGGAAACATGTTGAGTTTCAATTTGGTAAACAAGGAGATATATTAGGTAGTGATGTTAGTGGAATTGTTGAAAAAGTTGGTGCTAAAGTTGACAATTTCAAAGTTGGTGATTACGTCAGTTCGTTTATTGTTGGTAATGTCTCACCCAAGAATGGAGCTTGGGCTGAATATGTTGCTGCTAATCCATTGGGAACTGTCAAATATCCAAAGTTGGTAGAAGATCCTACAAAGACTGAATCAGGTCCAATCAAGACTTTTGAAGGAGCAGCTAGTACTACTTTAGGTTTAGTTACAGTTGGTTATTCGTTTGCTTATTCATTAAAGATTCCTGAAAATTTCATTGAAGGAGATTTCATTTTAGTTTGGGGCGGTGCCACTGCCACTGGTATATTGGCTATTCAATTGGCAAAATTGATTTATGGTTTAAGAGTAGTTGCCACTGCATCCCCCAAAAACCACGAATACCTTAAATCTTTAGGTGCTGAATATGTCTTTGATTATAATGATGATCAAGTTATTAACAAGATTAAAGAAGTTGTTGGAGGGTCATTGAAATTTGGATTTGATACAATTGGATCTCCTGAAACTTTTCAAAAAACTTATGATGCAACTGCCAACTCCGAAGGTACAATTTTTCTTGATTCAACCTTGTTCCAAGACGGCACCAATATCAAATTGAATGAATCTAGAGATAATTACAAGATTCATTGGGGTCATACTTTGGCTTATCTTGCAATTACAAAGACCAAGTTTTTCGGTAAGGATTTATACCAACCCGACGATTTATTGAAAGATTATGAACCTTGGTGGACTGAAGTTTTACCTAAATACATTGATAAAGTGAAACATGCCAATTTGAAAATTTTGTCCCCTGGTTTACAAAGTGCAGGTGAAGCTTTGAAGTTGTCTAAAGAGGGTGTTTCTAATGTTAAAGTTGTATTTGATACATAGCTTAGTATGTAATGCTTGGAAGGAGAAGAACTATCCAGTGTAGTATTTTGACCATAAGCTTAACTATCAAATCCTTTAGATGAATAATGATGCAAAAATATTAGCAAATGTAAATTGAACTTCGTTTTAACAATCTTTACATAAAGTAGTACCGATATGCCAATACTGATGCCTCGTATCATCCCAATATTATAACAAGTTTGAAATATCCTGATTACTAATAATTGTGAAAGGGGTTAGATGTTTTGTAAAGGGGTAAAGCTCAAATCATTACACAATGTCTAACTCTTGAATTCGTTTGCTATGAAATATAAAAGGATAACGAAATACACAACTACAACTTTCTTTTATGAACACTCTATAACAACCCCAATTACTCAACAATGAAGGCGACAGTCTACTCAGGAAATAGGCAATCACCCACCGAAGTTAAAGAATCCTTACCCATCCCCACAATATCGGCAGATGAAATATTAATCAAAGCTAAAGCATTCGCTATAAATCCAACAGATTGGAAATCAGTCCAAAACGGTACCAGTTCACAAGGTGATATTTTAGGATGTGACGTAAGTGGCACTGTTGTAGAGGTTGGTAAAAATGTACCTCATTTCGAGAAAGGTGATTTTGTAGGTGCATTTGTTGTCGGGAATATATCACCGAAAAATGGAGCATTTGCCGAGTACGTCGCTGCTAATCCATTTGGATGTGTAAAGTATGACCTGTTGGAAGATCGTGTTATTGAAAAGTCCAGTCCCATTACCACATTCCTTGGTGCTGCTAGCGCAACGTTGGGGTTGGTAACTGTTGGTGATTCATTTTCTTATCAATTGAAGATTGGTGAGAGGTATAGTGAAGGAGATTATATTTTGATATGGGGTGGTGCTACTGCCACTGGAATTTTAGCTATCCAATTGGCAAAACTGATTTATGGATTAAATGTTATAACCACAGCATCATCAAAGAACCATGAATACCTCAAATCAATAGGAGCAGACTATGTTTTGGATTATCATGATGAATATGTCGTTAACGAAATTAAAGAAATTGGAAGAGGATTGATTAAATTTGCATTGGATACAGTTGCTAATCCATCGACATTTCAACAAGTATATGATGCAACTAGTGAAGTCTCGAGTGAAGTATACCTTGATTCATTGTTGTTCCTTGATGCAAGTTCCATTAATTTGGACAAAAAAAGAGACAATTCGAAAGTTCATTACGGTAAATCTTTTGCTTATTTAGCAATCACTGAAACGAAGACAACTTCTAACGGCACATTTGTTAAACAACCTGACGATATGTTGAAATATTATGAACCTTGGTGGTTTGATATTTTCCCAAAATATAAAAACCAGATAAAACATGCTAGGTTGAGAGTGTTGTCGGATGGATTGAATAGTGTTGATGAAGGATTTAGATTATCTAAACAGGGGGTATCTAATGAGAAGATAGTATTTAGTATTTAAAGAATAGATTATCGGTATTACTCTTTCAACTAGTAGCCAGTATACTCGACATGTCATGAAAAGCTTGTACACGACACTGAAACATAAAATAGGAGAAAAATAAAACGAAAATAAAATACATGACTCTTTTTATATGCAGTATCAACAACCATCTTTGTTTTTGTGTAAACCTAGTGAGCCACAGTTTCTCCTTCTGAGAAAGAAAATTTAGAGTCTAGAGCTGAAGAGAAAGGGTCTTTATTATTATATTTCATTCACTAACTCCTTATTATTATTATTATTATTATTACTATTACCCAACAGCGGATTCTTTGAAACTCCCGATTCTCACTTCCTATATATGTAAAGTTGAAGTTCACGCTCTTCCCAACGTAGCTGATAAAACATGTGGACAAAAACCGATAAGTGTCAAAACATTACATTCTAAGACATGGCACAGAAAAGGAGAAGAAAAAACAAAATCAGAAAAAAAAAAGAAATTGGAGTTCACAAGAATAAGCGACATAACCTTAAAACCGTTAATCAAGTAGAAAAGTTTGGTCACTCAATACAAATGAGATAACCAACAAGGAATTCTTTTGACAGGTGTTGTTTATGAAAAAGAATTAATTGGAGCGATTTTATCGTTAATCAAACATAGAATACCTCAAGTCGATAGGTTGGAGTTACACTGTAACTTATGAACATACACAGATATTTTACTAACCAGTGTGTTGTTAATTGTTAATCACAATGTATTTTAATATAACCTTTCTTCCAAAATCCCTTCTCTACAGGTATAGATAAAAGAGCTGGTAGCGCTATACCATCTGCTGTGGTTCATTTACTAGCTTTAAGCGTCCGCTGTAACTACTACATCAACATTGCCATGAACAATTTGTAGGTAGAAAGCTGCTTATTTTAAAAGTGGATGCAATGGCATATATCTCTGTTTAAAATTGAAGAAAGGGAGAAGAGAGTGTGTATGAGATGGTGAATGTGTACTTAAACTACCACATTAAGTACAAACATCTCATTCTATTGAAGCTTTCTTCAAAATAACGCCCCTTTGAACAGCACGTGACTGTATAACAGCATCCAATCATTATGAGATTTGTAGCCAATCGTCACTTTATGTAGCACGAACTTATCCGATATTAATAGTTAATTAATTAAAACATAACACATTTTAGAATTTAAAAGCGCAGAAACAAAACAAAAGAAACAGAAAATAATAGAAAAGAGATCATTCACAGACAAACAGACAAAACAATCAATCAAAGTTATCTCGCTCACACAAAAGAGAAGAATAATCACCTAAACTTTTTCAAATCCGTATCAAGCCACCAGTACACTATTACAACAACTAGAGATAACTGCAGATTACTTCTTATCTCATCTCCATAATAACGACAACATCCAGGAATAAGCATCTCTTCCTAACCTTTTGCATCACAGCCACATATATTCATTAACAAAGAGTTTGACATTTTTCTTTTTTTTTTTCACTGATTTTGACAACCAAAAGTGATCAGTCTGGTCATCCATTTTTCAACAACATACACCATTATATACACAAGCTTACTCTTGTTGCTTTAGAGATTCAACAACCTCGCTATACAAAGGTTGTACTCTATAATTATTCAAGCACTTCAGCAGTTTTACGTGTTGAGTGTGCAGCATAGGAGACCCTATTTTGGTTTTGACAAAGTCACGTCTAATACACCGTGAATAATATTCCATACATCAAATCGTCATTTGCATTTCCGTATTTTATTTTGGCTTTGCCCTTCGTTTCATCACAGTGCACCACGATCGTTTATCTTATCTTCCCTTATATTTTGCTTCGATTAAGGTAAAGTTATGGAACCTGCATCAACCATATCATTAAACTTCAACTATGATAACCAATCCGATCATTCGTTATTCAAGTTATGGAAACTAACCAACGATTTACTGTATGTAAAATGCACCAATATATCAACAACTGAAAGACTCAATAATAGATCTTGGAGACTACTTAATCAACGTGTATTGAGACTCTGCCGACATAATAGAACCCAGGGCGCCACCAACCAAAACACATGTAATTCAAGGATGAATGACGAATTAAATGACTTGTTTAAGGAGAACTTGAAAGATTTGAAGCCAAAAACATCCCAATTTTTGACGGAAAGACCAACATTGTTCAGTCATTCATCGAATTTTAGTCTACAAACCAGAAAACGGAGCACACAGACGAGTTTGGAGTCGTTTTCATTGGAAAAACAGTTCAGTTCTTTAGGTGAAGGTCATGTTCATCGGGATGAGCATTTAGCCGAATCGGATATGTCAGACATTTCAGAAATATCTGATGATTATGAGGAGGAGGAGGAGGGGGAGGGCGAAGAGGAAGAGAAGGAAGATTTGTCAAAACACGAAGAAGAAGAGTTTGCTTTGAGTGGTGAAAATGCTGAAGAGCCAAGCATCACCAAAACTGCTTCAAGTCCGAGATACATCGTGGATACTTTCGAGAACGCATCCACACGACCAAAATTAGCATCACTGATTCATTCTGATAGAATATCACCACAAAATATTCATCGTAACCAAAGTGATACTTTTTACTTGGGAAGCTCTTCATCTAGTTCTAATCATCATGACCAATCTATCAAAACTCATTCAACTGCATTAAATCCAAAATCATCACCATTACGTCAAGTGACGGCAGAAAAAGTTTGTCCGGAAAAAAAGGATTCCTCAACACTGGCACCACATAGTAAGTCTGAGGAGTCTCAAGTTCCAATTCAACAACCCCAAGTACAGCGACAGAATTCGTTGTTCAATAATTTTAACTTCAAAGACAACTCTTCAGAAATTCTAAATGGGTCTAGAAAGACGTCAAATAATACCATTGATGAAATTGATCTACGTCATAATAATGGCTGCTGTTCTTCGACTGACGTCTCGGAAGATGAAGTTCTGGATGATGATGAAGAAGAAGAAGAGGAGGGGGGCGAGGAAGCGGGCATCAGAAACGAAGAGAAGGAGAATGACCATACAATAACACAACCAGACCCTTCCTCGCATGACATGAGCGTGGATCTTAATACTACAAGAAAAAACTCTACTGCCACTTCTGCCAGAGATGACAATGATAGTGAATGGGTCTCGGTATATTCTAGCTCGATTAATTCTACTGCAGCTTCTTCGAAAAGTGTACCAAAGCATCAATCCTTAAATTTTGCCAAGATTGAACCTCCGTCTTCTGTATTATCCAATGAAACTATATCATCAATGGATAACAAGAGAAGAAATTCAAATTCAACTCCAATACTAAATAAACCCAAGTCTTTATTGTCAGGATTGTTTCTTAATGAGATGGCTCATTCACAATCTTCTACACCGGCTCCAGTGACCGAGAAACCAAAATTGCTAAGGTCAACAACTACTGGTGTAATGACCATTGACGAAGAGAATAAACGGCCATCCCTAATTTTCACACGCAAATTCCCTTCATTTAGTGATATTCCTCGTATTGGTAAACGGGTACAATCTCCAGCATCAATGGCAACTAATAGGACTAACTCATCATCTTCAGCTTCAGAAAGTATAGTAGCTATTGATGTCGACAATAGCCTTGACAGCAGCAACACTCCCCTCAAGAAACAGGGTAGTAGCGTTGGAATCTCCGACATAAATGTATCAAAAGTTCCCACCGCCAAAACAGCTGCCGAAGAAGAGCACGAATTACTATCTCATAGTTTGAACAAGTTGTCCAGATCTGTGTCGCACCATTCCTTGATGAACATTTTATCAAAATCGTCCATCAATTTAAGTCGGATATACATCAATTCCATGACAAAATTGAAACCCGAAAGTAATAATAATCGAAACTATAGTGGTAATTTGAGATCATATGATACTTCACAATCAAAGGGAAAAATTGATGTCGACAAGGGAAATAGACCAACTTCACCTATAAATCAACAAAAGCCATCTGCTATTGAATCCACCCGCAAACAGTCACCTAGTTCATTAACCTCCGCATCGTCAATCCTTGTAAACTCGTCCAAGTCATTAGCTACACCTCCACCATCAGCTCCCCCAGTGCCTGAAATAACCACAACCGATACCTCAATAGACAACAGCAAGAAGGATAATCCCGCCACCAAAGTAGCATCAATCAAAGCAATGACAGATGAAGAAAAGGGGTTGATGGAGAATGAAGAGCTTAGTTCGTCACTACGTGAAGCATTATTAATTGATCACAAATTGGGCAGAGTTGCTATGCCTGATGGAGTGATGATTAGAAAATCTGTTGTTGGTGGTGACCTGAGTGATGATGCCGTATTTGATGATTATCATGCAAAAGGGTGGTAGTGGTGAAAAAAATGCTTGCCTTGTTAAGGTGATGCTATATATTTCCTTTGTATAATGTGAATAGCTCTTTGTAGATTTTCAGTGGTTTAATATATAATTGTTAAAATGTTAGAAAATGGAATCATGTTGATACTTGGTTTGGTGTGTAGATCAAATTGCAAAAAAAAATAATGTGTACAATTTTCGTCTTATCACAAACTCATCATCGTCTCAGAACATCCTTGTATATACCACATAACTATGAAAACATGCTACTATAAACTACTAGAAGTTTCATCAACTGCATCAGATTCTGAGTTGAAAAAGGCCTATAGAAGAAAAGCTCTACAACTACATCCTGATAAGAATCCAGGTAATGTTGAAGACGCCAACCACAAATTTTCCCTCGTATCAGCAGCTTATGAAGTTCTTAGTGATCCCCAAGAACGTGCATGGTACGACTCGCATAAACTGAGTATATTGAATGATGAAGATGTTGTTGATGATGGTGTATCTCATATCCCTTCGATTTCCAGTGATGAAATTTTACGATACTTCAACCCTAGCATGTATTCAACAATTGATGATACGATTCTGGGGTTCTATTCTATTGTTAGTCGGATATTTGAACGATTGGCTCGGGAAGAGATCCAACATGGTAGGTATCAAAACATTGATGAATACTACAAGTACAAAGATGATGATAATAACGTCTACACTATTGATTCAAGTTATTTGAAATATCCATTATTTGGCAATAGTCATGCCGACTACTTATCCATTAAGCAATTCTATCAAATTTGGTCCAATTTCACCACTTGTAAACTGTTTAATTGGAAATATGAATATCGTTATTCAACAGCTCAAGATCGACGTACAAGAAGATTAATGGAACGGGAAAACAAAAAAATTAGCGATGAGGCTCGTAAGGAGTATAACGAAACGGTAAGGAAATTTGTTGGATTTATCAAAAAACGAGATCCACGAGTTAAATTAGCTCAAGATGAATTTAATAAACAACAACGTAAGAAACAAATGGAAGAAATGCAACAACAAATTCGTCATCAGAAGTTGATGAAACAAAAACAGAAATTGAATGGAGATCAAGTATATCAAGAACAAAGCTGGCAGAAGTTGGATGAGGAAGAAGTGGCTGAATTAGAGCAAATGTTGGCAGAAGAGTATGATCTTGATGACGTAGTGGTGGGGACAGGTGAAGCAGAGGATTTCAGTACGGATTCAGAATTCGCCAGTGATGATGAAGAAGATTTCGACGATGAGAATGGTGCAGTCGAAGAAGTTCATGAGTTTGAATGTATTGTTTGTGATCGAATTTTGAAAAATGAACAACAGTTTAAAATTCATGAAGAAAGTAAAAAACACAAGAAAGCGGTTCGGCAGATGAAATGGGAGATGAAACAAGAAGGTATTGATTTGGGTATTGATGAGGAAGATGACGATGATGCATTTGAAACTGCTGAAAGTGATTTTAATGAAGGGAGTGTTGATACTGAATTAAGTCACGGCATCCAAGACAATGAAATTGATGCTCTCGATGGCACCAAAGTAGCAAATGATTTTACGGGAGAAGCTGATATTGAAAAGGAGAAGACTAATGGATCGCTCAAGGAGAATCGAGAAAGTAATGGCAAATCCATTGATCTGCTGGATGTAAGCAGACTTGATGATGAGAAATCTAACAGTGCAAAATCCCCATCACCTGCACCTCCCAAACTAACCGATGAGGAAATTGAAAAGAACAAACTAGAAGCTGAATTGGCAAAACTCCTCAACCAATCAAAATTGGATGATTCTGATGACGATTGGGATACCGGTAGTAAAAAGAATAAGAAAAAGAAGAAGAAAACATCAGCAAAGACGAAGCTTAGTTCAACATCATCACCTCAGCCTGAACAATCACAGAAGGGGACATCGAATGAGGAGACGACATCTATTGCCTCTTCTAGTGGTGAAAAATGTGTTGTTTGTGGACAGTCGTTTGATTCACGAAATCAATTATTTCAACATGTCAAACAAGAAAATCATGCTGTTGCTCCATCTTCTACATCAAAATCGAAAAAGAAGAAATCCAAACGTAAATAAACTAGATCAAAGCGTTTGGCTTGAAAAAATAAAAATAAAAATGGAAATAATACATTAATTCAATCTACAAAAACAACTCTATCGAATACCGGTCTTGGACATCTTTACTTTAGCAACAATGGGTTCATTAATACCTGAATTACCTCTACCCAATCCTTGTCCTCGACTCCATCCTAACTTCTCCAACATAATTCTACCTAAATTCAGTTGATCGATTTCAGGTGCTTCAGCACCAACAACATCACCTTCTTTAAACTTAGCTCTAGGCTCATTTCCACCACCACCACGTTTCAATTTACTATCCTTACTTTTCTTTTCTCGTTTAACATCCATACGATGAAAAACTGGTCGTCCTCGCATAATAGCATTAATCCGATTGAAATTGGGTATATTCTTGTATGTTTTCCTAGTTTTGGTAACCTTGATATAATGGCGTACATTATGACGACCACATTTATCAGTTTGCATATTGTAAGCCGCAGCCATACTTTGTAATGTCTTGTTTCCATGGGAATCTAAAGTAGGGAAACTTAACGTTGTACGTGATTCATCTTGTAAAAATGAAGTAAATTCATGGCCAATTTGAGAAATGGTTAGTGAATCAGGGTATTTAATCAATAAATCATGACTCAAGATTGCATCTTCAGTTTGTTGAGCTTTGTTGCGTTGTTTTTGTTGTTTCTTGTTCTTACGATAGTTTATAATTTGTTCAATTAACGAATCTTGTAAATCTTGACCAATACCAAGATTGTCAAAATTGCGTCTCTTTTTAGCAGGTATATTGTTGGAGAAGTCACGATCTTGCATGGGTATTAGTCCTTGTGTATTTGACTTCGAATAACGTATTAAATCATCCAAATTATCATCTGAATCGTAAGGGTAATCATCTTGATCTTCATCAAATTCATCTTCATCCTCTTCATCGTCACCTTCTTCACTACCACTACTGATATAGACATCATCATCGGCTTCATCGTTGTCTTTATCCTGATCTATCATACCAGATGTGATGTGAGATAGGAATTTGGATAATCGGTGTTCCTTTACCCCATTCGATAATGCAAAATCAATCACCTCATCCTCATCTATCCAAGAAAAATCATCTTCAAAACCAGTGAGTTCATGACATTTCACATAGTATTGATTGTTGATGCCGAAACGAACATTGGTAACCGATATCTTGGACACATCGAATTCGTAGTCTTCAGCCAAAAATCCATACTCTTTTTCTGTTTCCAGTCCCGTCTGTGACTCTTCGTCTTCAGTTACGTCATTCTGTTCCATTATATTTTGCTCATCAGTATAGTTTGGATCGTCAATAAAAATTTCCAACTCATCCTCAGAAACCTCCTCGAATGGTTCCTCTACAACATGTGTCAGCGCAATACGAACTGAATTGCTTGGTATTGATGCGCTCTTAATTTGCTCTCTTTCAACCGTATGTGAAGGTACAGTATTTGATTGGGTTATAGGCGAATAGTCGGATACTTTCTCCTTCGAAATGCCCTCGTTAAGTGAAGTGTTTGTAATGACACCACCAGTATTTTGCGAACCGTTGATATTCAGCCCAATCTGGCTTTCGTCTTCTTCAACAACATCTCCACTGTCTGAATTTGTTTGATCAGTTACTGACTCTATTATTGATTCTTCTTCTTCTTCTTCTTCCTCGTCAACAACTACTGTCTCATCTGGTGTGATTTCATCTGTCGACTGCATTGTTTCAACGGCTTCAATCACGTGCTGTGAATGGCTATGTTCAGCAGAGTCTTCTATATCTGAATCCTTCTTATCGTGTGCCCATTCTATTACTGATTCCTCTTCTTCATTGTCAGAGTCCAAAGATATGCTTTTGAATTCTTCGTCTATAACAGTTCGAAATGGATCTTCCTGTTTATTCTGTGTTAGCTTATATAGAAGCTCATTCGGATTATACATTTCTTTTGCTTTCACAAATACCATAGGCCTGTCTCTAAATTTACGAGACATTATTCTATCTTGATGTTGTGCTGTGTACTCAATTTCTTCGGTAAATTTCCCATAAGCACGCCTGCCATAGTTGTGTCCTGCCTGTGCCATCTCTCCACTCGGCATCCATAATGAGTCTGGATCAAACAAAGACTGGTGTTGCGCTGACGAATTGTATTCAGAATGTGATGATTTGCCTTTATTACCTCTAGCTCTATTGTGGTTTATTATTCTTCCTCTCAGGCTTCCACCACGACCACCACGACCACCACGACGGCCCCTTGTTGATCCTCTGGCTTTTTTGTTTCCTCTACCTGGCATTCCTGTAATATCTGTGTGTCAAAGAAGGAAAAGTGTTGCCATCTGATGCCGCTATCATCAAAACTATAAGTCGGTGTTCAGCGCGCGCGCGCTGTCTTCCCCCTCGTGCGTCATTCCAACGGGGAGATTTAGCTTTTGCGTAACCACAAATGTAAAATGCGTAATGTAATACACTTTATCAATTGCTTTTGCTTATCAAAAGAGCACACTTGGTTTAAACTCACATCTCCAACTACACATCATGGTTGACTCAACCCCTTCTTCTGAACAGCAAGAGACTAAATATTCAGTACCAACTCAGCCCCAATCGACAGATGCAACAACCGGAGGCGGTTTTGAAAGACTCACATCCTTCTTCAAAGGAATATCAGGTCTCAATATGGGTTTTGAGGAAGCAACAGAAAGTAACGAGCCTTCTGGCAACATCATAGAACTGAAACCTATAGTCATTCTAGGGAATCATTTTATCAATCAAGACGAGGCAAGGGATCATATTTATTCCTTATTGTGGCTTTCCTATAGATGTGGATTTAGTCCAATTCCTAAATCCATTGATGGGCCCCAACCGGTTACGTTTTTTCCTTCCCTTTTATTTAGCAAGCTGACACTAACCAATGTGGGCAATTTACGAAGCTTGTTTGACAATGAGAACTTCACCAGTGATGCTGGATGGGGTTGTATGATACGAACATCTCAGAATTTACTAGCAAACGCGTTACTCAAATTAGCAGGCGAAGCCAATGGGAATGTTCAATTGGAAATTCTCAAATTATTTCAAGATGATCCTAATGCTGCTTTTTCCATTCATAATTTCATAAGGGTGGCCAGTGCTCTGCCATTACTGGTGAAGCCAGGACAATGGTTTGGTCCGAACGCGGCCTCAATATCGATAAGGCAACTTACAATTGAGATGACAGATCAGGAATCACCTACTGTCGTGCCATTTGTTTACATCAGTGAGAATGCTGACCTATATGACGATGAGATCGAAGAAACGTTCTTAAAGGAAAAGCGGCCACTTCTTTTATTATTTCCAGTTCGATTAGGTATTGATCACGTTAATAAATATTACTACAAGAGTATCCTTCAGCTACTAGCATCAAGGTTTTCTGTCGGAATAGCTGGAGGTAAACCATCATCCAGTTTTTATTTCATAGGATATGAAAATGACGAAAATCTAATCTATTTTGATCCTCACTTGCCACAAGTTTTTGAATCGCCAATTAACCTTGCCAGTTACCATACTTTGAACTACAACAAACTCAGTATTGAAATGCTAGATCCGTCAATGATGATAGGGGTACTACTTGGATCTATGAGTGAGTATAGAGAGTTGAAACAAGAATGTACTGAAAATAAAATTATTCATTTCCACCCATTGGTCACTTCGCAGCAGGACTCGACGTTGAATCAATCATGGGAAGAAGTCCAAGAGGATGACGATTTTGTCAATTTGACAATACCTAAAAGCGAGGAAGAATTTGTTGTTTTGAACGAATAGATTTTATATTGCTATGTATACTGAACAATAAGTTATTCACAGAACCTTATGTGACTGTTTTGAGAAAGGTCAAAAACGTAGTCAAAACCGATTCTTTCTTGTTACCAGCTGGAGAGTGAGGACACTTCAATTCCCAGATGTTCTCATTTGAAACACTTGTTAAGGTACGAATATCAGCATACCATTCACCAGATTCTTCGTTTGGCTCATTTCTGTAAAATTCACAGTGGCTGTCATCAGTTGTGAATGAGTGTGCTTGTAAGAGTATAGTTTCAATTGATTTGGAATTGATGGTCTCTTGACAATTATCGTGCAAAGTGAAGGTTTCCCACCCTACCAAATAGATTCCATGAGCTTGAGTTTCAATCCAATCTAATCCATAAAAACACTTGACAGGGGTATCAACCGTGTCGAGGTACAATCCGGTAACTTTTATTGTATATTTTGAAATGTGGTATGCCCAAAAGTAAAAGTACTTGATGTATTTGAAAATGATGTTGCTGAGTACAAATCGAAAGGTCTTGTTAATGTAAGGGCCAATGAGATTCGCAACCCCGGTAAAAATTCTCTCTCCAATAGAAGTTGAAGCCAAGCTCTCAGGTGGTATATACTGTTGTGCCAATTGGATCAAAGAATCATCCCCTTGGCTTGCATCTTTTGCACCCACATTATGGTTGTGGATGTATTCAACCGCATCCAAATTGACAATGAAATTGAAATGGTCCCCTTTGACTACATCGTCAAGCCTCAAGTCCAATGGCACATTTCCCTCACGTACTTCCCTGAGAATAATCTTTGAGTCAAGACCAGAATGAACGTATAGCACATCACCAATAATCTGATTTCCTTGAGCTCTCGCGAATAAAAGTTGAAAAAGGAAGCAAAGTTGAAGGACGGAACAGGTAATGAACTTCATTTTCAAAATGTTTTCTACTAAATTCCTTCGTATTTCAACTCGAGGAATTTATCGTTGCTTTTATATGTGTGGAGGAGTAAAACATTCTACTCTTACATTGCGGAATGACACAAACAAAATTTCATGTGCTTATATACTGTGTACAGTAGTATTAGTTTGCAGCAATCGTAGAGCTAATGTCGTGTTTTTGCATATTTTGACATTTAGTTTACGACACAATGATTTCATTCTTTTTTCTTGAGAAGATTTCCAGACCCGATAGATATGCAGTAGATGACCCATCTTATCAAAAAGCGTAGTTATTCATGATCAAGGATAGTCTCAAAATATGTACAGTATGTGCATCAAACAACAATAGATCAATGGAGTCACATAAGCAGTTGGCAGATGCTGGTTACGATGTCCATTCATTTGGTACAGGTTCTGCAGTGAGATTACCTGGTCCATCAATTGATAAACCCAATGTTTACAACTTCGGTACACCCTATGAAAAAATTTACCAGGATCTACTAAAACAAAATGCAAGGAAATTGTATGAACTGAATGGAGTTTTGCACATGTTGGAGAGAAATAAGAGTGTAAAGACTGCGCCAGAAAAGTGGCAAGAAAATGCTTATGCAGGTAAATTTGATTTGGTGATTACATGTGAAGAAAGATGTTTTGATAGTGTGCTTGAGGATCTAATGTTTAGAATGTATAATACCAATTCACAACAGGATTTGAAATCAGTTGTACATGTGATAAATGTTGAAATTAAGGATGATAATGAAAATGCCATTATTGGTGGTAAAGGGATCTTGAAATTGGTTAATATGATACACGATTTTAAGAGAAAACAAGAAGAAAAGAAGGATGACATTGAAGATGAGCTGGAGGTAATATTAGAAGATCAAATGATGAGCATTTTAACGGAGTGGCAGAGAGATCATGCACATTTACAAACCTTGTATGGTGTGTCGTATTACTGATATGGTGTAGAGCTTTATAGATACTAATGTAATGTATGTCTTATGAATCGTACTCTTTACTTTCAATAAATAATGAAGATCAAATCTCATGTTGATCTAAACGCGTCCTGTGTTGAAATAAAAAAATCCCCAAATTCACACAAAAAACCGACTCATATATATATATAT
>NC_018292.1:526895-649973 GCF_000315875.1 Candida orthopsilosis Co 90-125
AAGGTTGGGGAAAAAGTGCCCTTTCAGCCGGGGTTTTTGAGGAAAATCAAGGTTTGGAACTTCACAACATACTCATACACAGAATTTGTTCTATCTCCTACCCTTAATATGATTATTGGCCCCAATGGTAGCGGTAAATCAACCTTGGTTGCAGCTATATGTATTGGGCTTGCTGGGAAGATTGATTTAATCAAACGGAAGAACTTGAAATCTATGATTAAAACAGGGCACGATAGAGCCGTTGTCGAGATCACGATGGAAAATTTTCCTGGTAAACCACCCCTTGTGATAAAGAGAGACTTTTCCGCAAAGGACTCGGTGTGGACTATTAATAATAAAAGGAGCACCGAAAGCGCAGTTCGAGAATTGAGGCGCAAGTTCAATATACAATTAGATAATCTTTGTCACTTTTTGCCGCAAGAAAGAGTTGCAGAATTTGCTGGGTTGTCTCCTGAAAAGTTATTGTTGGAAACTGAAAGGACTTTGAAGGATGGTCACTTACTCACATTGCACGAAGATTTGATTGAAAAAGATACCCGAAGTCAAGACTATCAGATCGAAATTGAAAAACTAAGGAAAAGGTTAGATCATTTGTGCTCCCAGAGATCCAAATTGGAAGAAGAGGTACAAAAGTTGCAAGAATATGACAGAAAAGCTAAGGAAATTGAAACTCATAGGACTTTGTTGCCTTATGCAAGATACAATGACTTAAGGAATAAGCGTGCAGAATTGAAAGATCAATATGATCAGGCTAAGGACAGATACACATCTTTTGATAAGAACTTTGATCCACTAAGGAAGAACGTATCATATCTCGAACGTGATATCGAATCACAAAGAAGGAAACTTCAGGATGCAACAAAAGACAGAGACAGCGTGTTGAAGAAAATCGATGAGTACAAACGCAAGCTAATGAAAGCACAGGATGGAATCTCTGATCTGCTTGCCTCTTTGAAATCTTATAGTGCTAAATCTGAGCTGAAGAAACGTGAATTAGAGGAAGTGAGAAGAGAATTGATAAATTTAAATGATCAACTTGAGACTATGGAAAGGGTCGATAAAGATCAATTGCAAGTTCTCAATATCAAGTATGCCGATACAAGAGCCAAACTACGTGAAACGGAGGAGAAACTCCGAGATGAAAACAATCAGACAAGTGATTTGCGATCAGACTTGAATAATTTGACACGAAACATGCAACGTGAGGAATCAAAATTGCAAGGAAATGATAAATTAGAGTTGTTATTGTCGGCGGCTCAAGGGAAAAGCTACCGACTTCGGGATGAATCTTTTAAAGCACATCGCAAGCTCCGTAATGCAACCGATCTTGATTTGGTTTACTTTGAGGCTCCAATAATTTCATGTAATGTTACTGATAAATCAATTGCACCAGCCATGGAAAAAATTATAGATAATAATACCTTGTTTGCATTTACAACAAAAAATCGGGAAGGGTATGATAAGCTAAGCAAGTTTTCCAAAGAAACGAGATTGAATATTCCACTCAGAATGGTTGAAAATAACGAATTGCCTAGACCACGTTATACAAAACAAGAGCTTAGATCGTTTGGATTTGACGGTTACTTGTCAGATTTTCTAACTGGTCCAAAGGAAGTACTCAGTATGCTTTACAACACTTCAAAGATCCACACTATACCAGTTACAAAAGATCAATTGAGTCCACAGCAAGTTGATAGGTTGACAAAATCATCAGATGCTCCTTTCAAAAAATTTGTTGCAGGTGATACCTTGTTCAACATTCGTACTTCAAAGTATGGTTCTAAGCAAGTTTACTACGAATCTGAAAAATTTGGAAAGTCCCAGTTTTTTGCCGTGTCAGGCATTTCGGAGCAAGACAAACAAAGAATCAATAGTAATGTACAGAGGTTCAATCGAGAAATTTCAGAAAAGAGAAAAGCTTATCAGAATCATAAAGTACAGATCGAACAATACACCTCAGATATTCGTACAATTCGTTATGAAATGTCTGAAATCAAGAATGAACAGCAGAAAATTCAACAAATGATGACTGCGGTTACAAACTTGGAGGCTAAAATTAGTTCAAAGAAGGAAAAGGAGCACAAGTTGGAGGAAGATTCAAACAAAGATTACTCGCGTAAGATTAACCACTATGAGCACAAGGTTGCTGAACAATATAGAGAGTTGGCTCAAACGTCAATGGAAATGAGTCAACAACACACAACGCTTTCTGATGTTCAGATAAAGTGTAAGTTCGAGGAACTCAAGTTGACAATTTTGCGTAACAAATTGGCATCTGCTATTAGCTTGATTGAATCACTTGAACTGATAAAAGAGGAGTTAGCAAATGACGTTAAAAGATACAAGAAACAGTATGATGAAATAAAAACCTCCCCCGAATACAAAGAGTATAAGGAGAAGCATGACTCACTAACTGAACAAGAGAGATTGCAGATTTCCGAATTCGCAAAACCATATCTTGAGAGTGACACTTTCTCCGAGCACACCATAAAAACCAAGATTCAGCACTTGGAAGATGAATTGTCAGTTATGTCTGTTGGTGATCAAGGGTCCGTTACATCTTTACGTCAAATTGTTCAAGAAATTGAACTTGCAGAAACCGATTTGCCTAAACATGAATCTGATAAACGTGATTTAGATGAACGTATCAAGACTATTTCAGCTGAATGGGGTCGTGATTTGACAAAGTTTGTCAACAAGATTTCATTGGCATTTAGTAAACGATTTTCAAAAGTTGCTAGTGAAGGAAGAGTTGAATTGTCAAAAGCTGATCGATTTAAGGATTGGAAATTGCAAATTTTGGTTAAATTTAGACAAGAATCGGAATTGAAAGTGTTGGACAATCAATCGCAATCTGGTGGTGAACGTGCTGTTTCTACTATATTCTACATCATGTCATTACAAGGATTAACTGATGCTCCATTCAGGATAGTTGATGAAATTAATCAAGGTATGGATCCTAAAAATGAACAAATGGCACATAGATATCTTGTTCACACCGCGTGTCAGAACAACAAGTCTCAATATTTCTTGGTTACTCCGAAATTATTGACGGGATTGTATTACCACCCAGATATGGTTGTTCATTGTATCTTTACTGGTCCAATGATTGAAGAGAATAATGATCAACGTGAGACTAGCTTTTTGGATTACGTTAATAGACTAGTTCCTGTTTAAATCTAGTATTTACAAGTTTAATTACAGTAAAGAATCTCTATATGAAGATATCCGTTTCAAACACTCTTTTTCACTTAGAAGGGATATCAATGCAGGTATTGGTAACCCTGGTTTACCCCCACTAAGTGCAGTCCTTAAGGTCATGAAAATGGTCTTTTTGGGGACTCCTTGCGAGGATAATCTCTCAATGGCGTCATCGATACCATTCACTATTATATCATCGACAATTTGCTTTGCTTGAGTAATATTTTTTGGTGGTTTGACATTTGTGTAGTCGACATCTTCAAAAAGATATCTGTGATCTGCTACTCCCTGAATACTATCCAAGTTCGGACCAAGATCGTGTAACAAAGCTAGGAGGTAATCCACGCTCTTGCCTTTACTGAGAACCTTAAATTTTGGGTAGAATTTATCCACTAACGTTTTCAATGCATCTTCATCTTGAAGAATTCTTTGAAAATGCTCCTTTTGGAAAAAATGTAATTTCGAATCACTCACCTTGGCATTGCCTTTCGTCAACTGATCCAAAGAAAACTGTTGCACTAACTGATCCAAATTGAACATTTCACTTGATTTCACATTCAATTCTCTTGGTGGGGCCCATCCGAATAATGCAACGAAATTAACCAAAGCTTCAGGTAAGATACCTTGTTCTCGCAACAGAAATATATTGAAATCACCTTTTCTTTTCGACAACTTCTTATCTTGTAGAGATGTCAACAAGGGAATATGTATATATTTTGGTGGTGTCCATCCAAATGCATCGTATAATGCAATATGCTTAGGTGTGGAAGGTAGCCACTCTTCTCCACGAATCACATGGGTTATTTTCATGAGATGGTCATCAACAACATTTGCAAAATGGTATGTAGGCATGCCATCGTTTTTGATAATTACGAAGTCGTCATATCGTTGATCCTTAGAGTTGTACTGCGGTTGTAAATTCAACTCTCCATGTAGCAAGTCAGTAAATTTAGGGTAATTGTATGGCGATTTGAATCTGATTATATAAGATCCTTCTTCTGGGACATGTTTACTAAGGCATTTTCTATCATAAGTCACATTTGTAGGTGGTTTCAACAATTTTGCACTTTCTCGCAATTCAAGTAATCTTTCCTTCGAGCAATAGCACTTGTAAGCAAGCCCATTTTCTAGTAATATTTGTGCGTATTTCTGGTATATCTCCTTACGCTCGGATTGTCTATATGGCCCATATGGTCCTCCATGAATGGGACTCTCGTCGATATCCAACTTGCACCATTTCAAAGTATCAAATATATTTTGTTCCGCTCCTTCCACTAGTCTATTCTGATCAGTATCTTCAATTCGAACTATGAAATGTCCCTTCGTATTTTTGGCAAGTAAGTAATTGTATAATGCCGTCCGCAAGGACCCAAGATGAAGAAATCCTGTTGGTGATGGGGCAAATCTTGTACGCGCTGGAGTATCAGGATTGATTGATTTTCTTTTCGGTGCTTCTATTTCGTCAAGATCGAATTGACTGTAGTAGCGACGTTTGGTAAAGCATCGCAGTTTGGACCGTATATTTAGTCGAATAGGATATTTCCACATATAGTAGTTGGTGCTTTGGCACTTTGGAATGCATGTCCCTGGTGCTTTTTTTTCACTTAGTTCTTCTCTATATACCTAAATTGTTTGGTAGCGTTGTCGGAAGTTGACATGACTTTTGTGTGATCTCAAAAAGCGCCACTGTTGAATGATTTGTTTTATATAAGGAAGAGAAGGATCCTCAATTTTAGAACAGAATAGAAAATCCACATTTACCCAATTAAGAACTTCAAACACAACAATATTAATATTTAATAGTTGCTTACTTATACGGTTTACTCTACTACCATAATGTGTAACAGACATAACAAAAATACATCTTTTTACGATGACTCCTCAGATAAAATTGATTTAGAATCGTCAAACTCAGTTGGTGATTTAGACAAATATGTTGAAAGCTTTGACAAGATTATGTCAAGCATTGGGACTTTGACCAACGCCATAATTGATACTTCGTTTGATGCCGGAAGAGAATTGAATGATAAAGCAAGAGAATGGTCTTTTAATTGGTTGTTTAGTCCTAAGGATACTCGCGACTACAACGATTATAATGATTGCAAGCCACATTTTTTCAATTTCCCTCCATTTTATCAAACCAGAGATGCTGATTTGAATTCTGATTCGGGAAAACCTACTTTACTGGATTTGTGGAACAATGACGGCTTCAGAAACTTCCCCTTCAAATTCGGATCAACGCCCTTCGGATATCGTGCTTATAAGGGTCCTTCAACCAGACAATACAATGATTGTTTGGATAAGAGAGGAAAAGCTTTATGGGATGATCAAGGGTACTGGAGATGTCTTTTCCCCGAAGCTGAAGTTCCAGTGGATGTGTTGGATTTTAAGAAAAAGTACTTTGGTGATGCAGTTGTATCCAAAGAGGACTTCTTCAAGTATATGAATGAGCTTGGGGCAAACGAAAACAGCAAGGCTATAGATTTGAAGGACAAAGGTACATTCTTCAACACTTATGAAGATTACTTGTCCTGGAGACAAGAAAAGTATTCTGAGTTGAAGAAGAAAAGAGAAGATGAGGCTAAGGCAAGGGCTGCTAAAAAATCTAAAGTGTTGGAACTGTTGAAGCAAAAACAATCAGAGTCAGCTGATAACGACAAGTATGTCACTTCAACATCAATTAAATCTAATGTGTTTACTGACATGGGCACAAACGAAGTAAAGTATGTTGAGACAAAACAAGAATGTTTCAATGATGGTAACTGTGTAGTTACAAAGATTACAAAGCTGAAGCCGATTGGTGCTACGGATTGGGCTAATGTCGAAGAGCACACGGAAAACTCTTCTTCTGGTTCTGGAAATTATGCCAATAAAGGTTGGTTTTGGAAATAGGATAATATTAGCGTATTTGGGCCACGAGGGTGAGGATTTTACTTCTGGATAAGATTGAAGAAATCTTTTATATTTGATCGTATATAGTTTTATAACGTGTTTAACATTGTCTTCTTTGGTTTGATTTGAGTTTCTTTGACTTACATGTGTATATTTTTATTATTGTTGGTAGCACCGACTGGTTTCCATAATATAGAGTGAGAATGAGACAGAAATCGATCTGCAGAGACCAACAACAATATTATACAAACAAAGCAGTCCACTATACATGAATCCATTGAATAAGATTATATTTCTATCCGCCTTTCTTGCGTCTGGATTCCTATTAATATTACTATCATGTGCTTTATACAGTAACTACAAGCCACTTTGGGTTATTGCCATTTTCTTATCGGCACCATTACCAAATATAATAGCAAATGCAATAGAGAACTCAAGAGATAACAATTTCCTCACATTTAATGACTATGGCACTTCGAATGAAGGCAATGCTAGTCCTTTACAAGAATTTGCTAGGTTTACTACAGGAGTTTTAATCATTAGTGGTATTGCTTTACCTTGGAGTTTATATCATTGTTATTTAATTGGATTGGAATCATTTATACTAAGTGTCACTGGGGGGTTAATTGTATATTTAGATATAATCATATTTATTTGGTTTTTCAATAATGAAGAAGAGGAAAATGACGATTTCAACTTTTAATGAGAGAGGGCAGCTATGTTTGGATATTTTTAATTGTCTAATTAAGTACAACTAATAAAAGAATTAAAATGATGGTTAGAATTATAATTGTAGTTAAACTCCCATTCTCTCTTGCCATTCGCCTGAAATCATTTAATCTAGTTGTAGCTCGTTGGATTCTAAAACTAGAATTATCAACACCTTGTTCCAAATCATTTAAAATGATCAATTGTTCATCCAACTCTTGATCAATATCCTTTCCCATCATATGTTGCCTACTTATCAGCTGGTGTAAATAATCCAAATCCTGATCTTGTCGCATCATTGTTTGTTGATGCTCAGCAAACATTTGATGATTTGATCGTGAATCCACCTCTTCTTCGTCAGCTGATTCCCCTGGATCGTCTCTATATGGTTGAAATGGTTGAGTACCCATCATATCAGAAGTTATGGGCTCCTCTGGATCATCTTTGAATCTTACTGCTTTAGTTGTAGTTGCTTTGGTAGGTTTGGGGGTCTCATAGTTAAACTCTGGTGCATCTATATCAGCATCGTTTTGAAGACTAGGGTAAAGGTCCGTGTATTTATCGGAGAGTCGCTTGAGTTGATCAAATAAGTCTTCGTCCTTGTGGTGTTCTACTTCTGCCTGTGCTAACTCGAAGTTTTCAATAGTCTTGTGAATTAGATTGATCAACTCTTCATTATCATTGGCGGAAGGTTTTAGATCAAGTTCATGTAACTTAGTTCTCTCCTCTACGCTTTCATCGATCTCATCAAGAGCAGCTTGTATCTTATAGAACAAAGCTTTAATCTCTTTCTTGCTAAATGCCATGTTGTAGGATGGGTGGTGATGGTTGTCGTTTTGATATGTGACCATTTAGATTATAGAAGATAACACAAAAGATTTGTATCGGAAAAAACGACAGCATTTATTGTTGAAGAGAGTTATATATCAAAGATCAAACCTAACCATTACATCATAGAGATTGAAAAAGGACATGTTCTCGAAAATACGTAATTTCTCTGAGGATGTGGCCAAAAGTCTAAACGATTTAACCGAGCAACCAAACCAATCACAACAAAAGCCAGATCCATTTGCTCAATTACAACGAAATGCAAAAATATTACAAGCTGAAACACCCGATTCCAACCAATTGACCCAGCCAAAAGACGAGCTGGAATCAGATTTGCAACCTCGAGTGTCAACGCCTGCCAACAATGGCGAACAAAGTGCATCAAGTTCGAAACAGAGTACGCCTCCTGTTGGGTCAGTCAATCTCGAAGAACTCCCTCCTGCTATTAAATCGAAAATGAAAAAGTTTGCCAAGTATGAAGATAAATATCCCATTTTGTTGGAAGCCTACAAAGTTGAAAAGAAAAAGACAGAATTGATCAAAGTTTTCGAAAATGTGCTTCGAGAAAACACGCCCGTTTCGTCGATTTCTGATGCAAAAACTCTTGTTGAATATCTCAATGGATTGAATGAGAAAACAAAGATGCAAAAAAATGAAATTAGAAAATTGACAAAGGAAAACTCTGTGCTAACTTTCAAAATTGCCAAGTATGAAGAAGAAGGAGAAGATACGGTATTTCGAAAAATTGAAGATTTGAAAAAAGAAAATGATGGATTAAAGGGACAAATTGCTGAGCGTGAAAACGAAGTTAAAACTATCAAAGAAGAGAAAGACAAACTCGAAAAAAGAATCGGAGAGATAGAATACTCAGTTGGAAATGATGAGAAGGTTGAGACACTAGATGAACTAAAATCACTGGCTGATGCCAACAATGAAGAATTAACACAACTAAAAGATAGACTTCTGCAGAAGGACAAAGAACTTGAAGAACTTGGAGCAAAACTTCAGGCTGCAAACAAATCCTTAGCAGAAAAGAAAGAGGAAATTGAGGATTTGAGAGATCTGATGAAAGATATTGGAAATGACTTAGTCACCGCAAGGGATCAAATCAAAGAGTTGAAACTGAGAGACAAAAGCGATTCAAATGGGGGTGTAGCTGATATATCTTCTTCCGATACTGAGCTTCGATTGCAGATATCATCTTTGACTGAGGAGGTGAAGTCCGTGAAAGATAAAGTGACACTGAAGACCAAAGAAGCAAAAGACTTGCAAGCTAAAATTACTTCCCTAGAAGATGAATCACATAAAGAACAAATGGCAAATAAGCAATCGGAAGACAATCTTCGGAAGGAAATACAGACCTTGAAAAAGCAATTACAAGACCAAAATGGGAAACTAGATATCACCGAAAAGGAATTGACTGCAGAAAAGGGGGAAAGAATGAAGTTGGAGGAGCGATTACAAGAATTGTCTAAGTTCAAAAGCAATGACACTTCATACAAATTGGAGATATCGTCATTGCAGTCCAACTTAAGTCACAAGGAAGAGACAATAAAAGAACTCAAGTCTAAACTAGAGTCTCTAAACGAAAGCAACGCCGCACTTCAATCAAAGATTGACAAGTTGGAAAACACAAATAATGAATTACAAGGCAACTATATGGGCTTACTTAAAAATAAGAATGAACTTTTAACCAAGCAAGAGTCCTTCATTGAAAATGAAAAATCATTAAATCTGCAATTAACAAAACTTCAAAAAGAAAAACAGGAGATTCGTAATGAATTGGACAAGACACGTAGAAGTTTAGATTCATTGTTATCGGAGAAACTGTCAGCTGGTAATGATGTCCAACTGTATAAGAGGCAATATGATGAGTTAACCATGAAATCGAAGGAATACAACTTACGAATTGAAAGTTTAGAAGATGACTTATCAGAGAGTCGAAACTTGTTACAAGAAAAGACAAGAGAAGGGGGAAATTTGAGGCGATTGTTAATTGAGGCTGATGAGATGATGAAACAGAAAGAATCTGATCACAAATTAGAGCTTAGGAGGTTAGAAGATGAGAAGAGTGAGATGGAGAGGAACAGTGCTCAGTTGATCAAGAAGAAAGAAAAGGAGATTAATGAGTTAAACACAATATTAAACGAGCATAAACAACGCATTGCAGACCTTGAAGAAAGACTCAAAAATGTAGCTTTTGTATCGCATAATGAAACAGCTGTTGATAATAGCCAAATGGACTCTGAATTACAGCGGCAAATAGATACACTAAGGGAAGCGTTATCAGCTTCATCAAACAAGGTCAAAGATTATGAGAAACTAAACACTACTTTGAAGAAGCTAAATGAGGAAAATATTGCAAAGTTTGAAAGACTTTCGAAAAACTACAAACTTCTAACTCAACAATACAGACTAATGAAGGATAATGAAAGTCGACGTGGATCAGCTGAAAGTGTCACATCTTCTGTGAATGGAACCGAAAGGGAGAGTATGGATGAGAAGAAGGAAAAAGAAAAACAGACCGAAACGAACATAGCATATTTGAAAAATGTTTTGCTTGGTTATTTTGAGCATAAAGAGCAACGAGAACAGTTGTTGCCTGTTTTAAAGACGTTGTTTCAATTCTCCAGGGAGGATGAGAACAAATTCTTACTTGCCTTAAAATAATACTGGTGAGGAGCTAGATTAGGTTACATATGTAGCATGATGAATGTAAATACAAACAATGTCACTTTGTTATAGTTTGCAGTTACTGTGGTGTTTGCAACCACTTTGTTACGGCGCCCTTTTGTTCCTGCGCAATTTTTCCATCTGAAAAAATACTTAGCATCAAATATAGCACACCCCATCTCAATCTAACCACGATGCAAGATTCTTTCGCTCAGAAGAAGCAAAGTATACTTAAAGAGATATCAATAAATGGACCTGAAAACTTGGATGCGTCTCCAAAAGGAACTATAGACGAACATTGCATACCAATAATCAATTTGATCAATTCACACCGTGATATGGTAACTACATCATCATGCTCAGGACGAGTTTCAGTATACTTGGAAGGCACTCAGAATAAGCTCGTACTGAAAGGTAATGAAGGAAAATGGATCTTTGTCACTCACGATACTTCAAACCTTGAGAATTGGTACAAATCGATAGATTTCCAGTACGTGCATGAATACCCTACATCATCATATGACGCCAGATCGATATTGTACAAATTTGAAGCTCTAATATTGCACGTCAAATGTCGAGACCAAGCTACAGCTAACAAGTTGTATTCCGTTGCCATGAATTGTGGGTTTAGAGAAAGTGGAATAGGAAGTAATTACAATGTTGCAATCAGAACTTCAATAAAATTGGATGTACCAGTTGGATACTTGGGAGATGGTGATATTTATCGATGTTTCGTCACTGAAGATTATTTGAAGTATATCACCAATGTGTCATTTGATAGATTTAGAGAAAATTTCAAGAAATTGGACCAGTTATACCTAGCAATTGAAAAGGGTATCATTAATCTGGAGAAAAAATCTTTAGGTGATGAAGCCGATGACTCAAATCATAAGAGTGAAAAGGGAAAGGAATGGGAAAGTATTGAAGAAAGACGAGCTAGAATGAAACAAGAAGGTTTGAAAAGAAAAGAAGAATTGAGAAAAGCTAAAGAAGCTACTCTTTAACTGAGTTTTTGTCAACTTGTATATGTAATTAATGGACAAGGATGGTTATAGAACACCTCTCGAAGCTTCTTTGTAGTGATGATTTATGATGATTCATAACTGCATGAAAGACAAAAAAAATGTCACCTCTTTTTCAGTCTCCGAAAATTTTATTATAATTTTTCACCCATCTATATTCTCCTTTTAAACCCATAGCAAATCTATAGCAATGTCTGCGTCAGAAAAGTTGGAAAACTTGACTATCAATGAAAAGCCGGCTGAAACACCAGCCGATAAACAGGAAAGTTTATCTTCAGAACAAAATGAAGAAGTTATCTTGGGTGAAGATGGACAACCATTGTCAAAGAAAGCATTAAAGAAATTGCAAAAAGAGAAGGAAAAACAAGCAAAGAAAGCTGAAAGAGAAGCTCAATTAGCTAAAGAGAAAGAAGCCAGGGAGAAAGAAGCTGCCAATGATCCAGCCAAAGCTAACTATGGGAAATTACCTCTTATTAATTCATCATCAAAGTCAAATGTAAAGAGATCACAAATTGCTGATTTGTCAGCTGCAAACGATGGTGAAACTGTCACCCTCAGAGCAAGAGTCCATAAAACCAGACAGCAAGGTGCCACAATGGTATTCTTTGCCTTGAGACAACAAACCAATATCATTCAAGCTTTGTTAAAGACCAATAAGGAAACTGATGACAAGGCTATCTCAAAACAAATGGTAAAGTGGGCAGGAGGTATCAGTTTGGAAAGTATTGTTTTGGTAGAAGGTAAAGTAGCCAAAGTCGATGAATTGGTCAAGTCAGCAACTGTTCAAGATGCAGAAATTCACATCACCAAGATTTACACCATCCAAGAGACTCCAGAACAATTGCCACTTTTATTAGAAGATGCATCAAGAACTGAACAAGAGGCTGAAGAATTAGGATTACCAGTTGTCAACTTGGACACTAGGTTGGACTCGAGAGTTATTGACTTGAGAACACCTACTAATCAAGCAATTTTCAAAATTCAATCTGGTGTTTCACAGTTGTTCAGAGAATTTTTGTCAAAGAAGGGATTCACTGAAATTCATACTCCAAAGATTATTGGAGCTGCTTCTGAAGGTGGTTCAAATGTTTTTGAAATCAACTATTTCAAAGGATCTGCATTCTTGGCACAATCTCCACAATTGTACAAGCAACAATTGATTGCTGGTGATTTCGAAAGGGTATTTGAAGTTGCTCCAGTTTTCAGAGCCGAAAACTCAAACACACATCGTCACATGACTGAATTCACTGGATTAGATTTGGAAATGGCGTTCGAGGAACATTATGATGAAGTTTTGCAAGTTTTAGAAGACTTGTTTGTATTCATCTTTACTGAATTGAAAGAAAGATATGGTAAGGAAATTGCCACTGTCAGAAAACAATTCCCAGTTGAGGAGTTCAAGATCAACATGGTCAAATTACATTTCAAAGAAGGTATTGCTATGTTGAGAGAAGCTGGTAAAGAAGTTGATGACTTTGAAGATTTGTCCACCGAGAATGAAAAGTTGTTGGGTAAATTGGTTCGTGAAAAATACGACACTGATTTCTACATTTTGGATAAGTTCCCCTTGGCTGTCAGACCATTCTATACCATGCCAGATGCTGAAGATCCAAGATACTCAAACTCATATGATTTCTTCATGAGAGGTGAGGAAATCTTGTCAGGTGCTCAACGTATTCATGACCCAGAATTATTAAAGGAAAGAATGAGGGTACATGAAGTTGATCCAAATACCCCAGGTTTGAATGACTATGTTGATGCATTCACCTATGGATGTCCTCCTCATGCAGGTGGTGGTATCGGGTTGGAGAGAGTGGTTATGTTCTTCTTGGACTTGAAAAACATCCGTCGTGCTTCGTTGTTCCCAAGAGATCCAAAGAGATTAAGACCATAAGTATTGTAATGTATATTAATGTTATATATGCTCTACTGATGTATTGTAGTAAATTAAGTGTTGCAAGTGCGACTTTTTGGCGGTTGATGGAAAAATCCGCTGATAAAATCTCCCCGATGAACGAATAAACGATTACAGCGCAATCCCACCAAACTAGCAAACATACACCATGGAGGCTACAATTGTACCCCCTCCGAAAGATACCAATGCAACTATATTGCTTATGGGATTGCGAAGAAGTGGTAAATCCTCAATATGCAAAGTCGTTTTCCACAACATGCAACCACTAGATACATTGTATCTCGAAAGTACTTCCAAACCCACAAATGAACAATTTTCCTCGTTAATTGATTTGTCAGTAATGGAGCTTCCCGGACAGTTGAACTACTTTGAGCCAAACTATGACTCAGAAAGACTATTCTCCTCCGTTGGTGCTTTAGTATACGTTATAGACTCGCAAGATGAATATTTAAATGCATTGACAAATTTATCCATGATTATTGATTTTGCATATAGAGTCAATCCAAAGATAAATATAGAAGTTTTGATACATAAAGTCGATGGGTTGAGCGAAGATTATAGAATGGATGCACAACAAGATATCATGCAAAGAACAGGTGATGAATTACTAGATTTGGGGTTGGAAGGAGTCCTGGTGAGTTTTTACTTGACTTCAATCTTTGATCATTCGGTATACGAAGCCTTTTCAAGAATTGTTCAACGTTTGATACCGGAATTACCTTCATTGGAACATATGTTGGATAACCTCGTTCAACATTCAAGTATTGATAAAGTGTTTCTATTTGACGTTAATTCTAAGATATATGTGGCCACTGATTCACTGCCAGTTGATATACAAACTTACGAAGTATGTGCTGAATTTATTGATATAACAATTGACTTGGATGATTTGTATATCGAAAATGATCAAAACAACAACAAAAGTGGAGTCAAAGGCGCTGATGGAAATAAAGAGTTAAGATCAGTAAGTCATTTATCAAGTGGGTCTACATTGTATTTAAAGCAAATGATAAGAGGGTTGGCTTTGGTGGCATTGATACGAAATGAGGGTTTTAATGATACAGCAGCCGATTCAGAAAAATCATTGACAATTATAGAATATAATGTTGACTTGTTTAAGCAGGCGTTGATAAAGATGTGGACGCCAAAACGTTAAATCGAAAAGACGAATTGTAGTAAATATATAGAAAGAGACTTGAGGTATAGTAAACACTTGACTCAACAGATCAAAAGAATAGTAAGATTCCTCGCTACATAATTGATTCAAAACTGGAAACTGTATTAAAGCATTTACTATAAAAAACTGAGCTTTAACTCCAGCACACGACGAAAATCACTGTGTACAATTATCCCTCCTTCGATGTCACACAAGCAACATCTGTTTCCAATTATTCGATGTCAGCGCTAACGCCAACAATTGATCAACTAGAAAACAAATTCAAAGTTAGGTGTGATGTAAGAAACCAAAAATTAAAAGACCCACACTCTCTGATTCAACTGCCTCCGCGGTAAGAACAACTCCTCCAAATCATCCTGACAGGCAGGCGAAATTTCAAAGCATTCATACACCACAGAATGAACAACTGAACCATTAATGAAAGTTGGCATTTTTCAACCCATGGCGTTCTTTCCACTCTCCACACGTCAGCTCCGAAGGAACAATCAGTAGGAGTGTAAGGAAAATGTGCAATGCCTCTGGATCTAATAAATGATTACAAGACTACTTGATCTCCTGCAATATCTCAAGGTAAGTATGAAGAAAAGAAAAAAAAGGGGAAAAAAAGTGTTGAAAAAAAATTGGGGAGGGTTGCGAAGTATTTATAGTCGCACGATGTAGAGTGTGGGAAGAAATAAAGTGGAAAAGGTGCTACCACCCATACATGTAATTCAAACATACCAAGTATTACTATTGATCTATAAATTGGTATTGGCAGGCATACATCAATTCCTTCCCTGGGTTTCTCACATAAACAGGACCGCTAAGATTCTTCAACATATATGGTGTCAAATAAACTGCACCAAGTCCAGTAAATTTACCTTCATTTAAATTCATGCCGCCTGTAGTCACAAACCCAACTACATGTACATCCTTGCAGACTTTCTTTTCATAAATTCGTGCATTGTTTTCAATAACTCCCTCTCCCAACACCTTGAGGGAAACTTGAACTACGGGTATTTTGTCCACCAATACGCCAGAATCATCAGTTCTTATAGGTTGACTTGCCTGTTTTGCTATGGAAAGATTCACGACACATACAGCACTTTTGTGTTTATCTTGATTCTTATTAGCAAAGACTGTATGGCCAATCTCAATTGCAAATGAGCCTAAGGTGGACCTATATGTGCTAGAACGTCTTAACCAATTTTCCTCTTTGGTCGACTGTATTGTAAACATAGCACATCTCAAATTATGCCAATCACAAGTGTAAGCATCATAAAGGTTGCTGAAACGATCCTCGGACTTCTGTAAGGAAACTAGTTTCCTGGGCTTTCTGACATCTGTCTCCCGACTCAAGTCCCCAATCATGCAATTGTACTTTTGCCCTTCATCTGTCCACGGATAATCATAAGGGTATGTAAGCTTGTGATTTTCAAAATTGAACTGATAAATTTGTTTCAACCCTCCAGCTTTGATACCTGGAATCTTTACCAATTGGATCCAAATGGGTAAAGTCCAATACCAGGGACAAACCAAGGACCACCTTAGCGATGCGGTTTTTGTCAACAAAAGAGGAATTTTGCTGTGCAGAACTTTTTCAAAAGGTGTTCCATGGCTTTGAATCCTTCCCAAGTCTTTGATTGACAACTGGTTTTCGTAGGACTTGTATCTTCCCTCAGATGAAAACAATGATAAAATTGTTGCAGGATCAACAATACTGTTGTTATTTAGTTGTATCACTGTATCGTAAATATCCTTTTCACTTTTTATGGGAAACTTTGCTGCCTTATTCCAAAGACGAGGATCGTAGCTTTCGAGAGTTACTGTGGTTCCTATTGGTATCAAGGAGTTATCACTATGGGAAGATAGCGATGCCCAAGTGGTTTTGAACTCCTCAGATGTGTCCCGCAAATGTAGAATCTTGCTTAGATATTCTAAGCTCAAGGGGCCCGATAAATCAATGCTCCCTAAACTGTAGCGACAATCTGAAATTTCCACCTGAGGCAAGCTGAGCAACGCGTGGTTTTTGAGGGATTCTAAAAATTCCCCATAGTTGTCAGTTTGAACCTGCAACAACATCTGCTTAATTTCTCCTGGTGAGATGTAAACAGTACCAAAAGCAAGAGGTTTATGTTGAATATAAATCAATCCAGTGTACGATCTCTTTCCACTCAATATTGACGAGGGTACGGGCCCTATCTCCAATAAACCGTGTAAAAACTGCCGCAAGCTTTCGTTCTGCCGCCATGTGAGTACCAATGACCCCCTATAAGAAGTATCAAAACAAACAGCTTTGTATCTGTTTTGTCTATTCATTAATTTGAAACACTTTTGTGTTGGTGTATATGGAACTTGAAAATCAAACCTTTTAGACATCTTGAATCGTTTCGCATGCCAGATATGGGTCGGTATCCATGCAAACTTTTGCTGCCTTTTACCGTACTTTATGCTTATTGGTGGAGGTTCGGCCAAAGAATATACTTTTGAATGATCAAAAGCACCAACAGAATTGTTAAGCCTTCTAACCAGCGGATTCCATTTGTTGTCTAAAGCCTTCGAAATTTCTTTATAACGAGCACGTATGTTACATTTTGTCCAAATATCACCGGGCGCATACCTTTCTTTCTTCATCTTTGATGCCACCTTCAATATTTTCTGTCTCTGTAACAATTTGTATAGTCTTCTCCCCTTGGCAACCTTTTTCGATGGTGCATTAGCCCCTTTCATCTCCCTCATCGCCTTTGATCTCAATCGTTTCGGAATTCGACTTATATGATGAGATGCAGCTCTTCGTCTCATCAGTCGAGGCAAATTCTGAAAGCATCGTGAGTTCAATGCTTGTTTGCTTTTCAATTGTGACAACTCGAATGCATTGATTTCGTACTTTCGGGACTCAAGAAATTCAGGTACATTTAATTTCGTGTCTACCAGGTTGTAAGAAGAATCATTGTTCTGTGCTTTTATGTTACGGCTGTTGTAAAGTCTGGTTTTCTTTTTATTCAAGTGTGTTTTCTTATCATTACGATGTTGGTTACTCATGTGAATGGGTTAGTTTTTTGAAAGAATGGGGAAGTCAATGAAGCTCTGCCTATGTTTATGTTCCAACTATAAAAATTTATGACATCTTTGCACGCACAAATGAATTGAAGAAATTTTTTCCTTTGAAAAGCTGTCACTTCAGACGAGTACTTAAGCCGAAGTGAGTTGTATAACCAGGGCTAAGTAATAAGGAGGGTAAGTAGTGGTTGGGATAGTAAAAAATTAACAAAAACAAATGCTCTCAGCAGGATTCGAACCTACGATCTCCTCATTACTAGTGAGGTGCCTTACCAACTTGGCCATAAGAGCGAGTACAGAATTTTTCACTTTTTTGTGGAAACATATCGTGTTTGTGTTATTTCAAAATTGCCGTGTTTTGCCGTAAAGTTTCAAATATAGAAAGCAGCTTATTGACAAACTACCCTTCCGAAGCCATAATATACCTAATTTCTTGTATCTACTTACTTTAAAAGAGCAATTGGGGTACGAATTGTGGCTTATTATACCTCTCTGTTGAAAAGCCTGTTTTGTCAAGAACATTTTTTCCAAAATGGTTGCAAAAAATTGTTGTTTCTCTTTATTCTACAAAATAAAGTTAATAGTCTAACAAAAGCAGTATCTGTTGACAGGGGAAGGGGTTTAGGGTGTTCAAACTTAAGTATGTTAGGTTGACGGTAAAACGAAGGACACGAAGAGGTAAACCAGTTTTGATAATACCAAGAGTAGTACATTATGCAAAATGGCAAAAGACAATCTACTAAATCCTTTAAAATATGTCTAAAATATGTTAAGTAAATAGCTCGTCTAAAGGTTAAACTATTGATTCACCAACCATCTCCCCACCCATCTTCTTCACCATCATCACCAGTTGCAACTGCTAAATTCAAATTCAATGTGGATTTAGGTTTATTCATATTAGTCTTTGCACCATGTCCCAATCTCAAGGAAGTTGGCTTTTTAACACCGAGTGGTTTTCTCGCTGTGCTTGCTCCTGGTTTAGATGTATGTATATCAGTTGATTTGCCAAGATTTAATTTACGAACGGGTTCAACTAATGGCTTTGGTCCTGCAGTTTCTTCGTTGTCTAGCCAACCATCATTGAAATCATCATCCCATTCCTGACCGACTTCAACTCCATCGGTAGACCTAACTGTATTTACACTGACTGGTGTCTCCAAAATTGGCAATTGTTGCTGTGTAGGGGTACCAATCCGAGTAATATCTGGGGTCGATTGATTGAAATCTTTATTCAATTGACCACCAGCTGCAATATCGGCAGTTGTTGCTCCACCCCCAAATGAGGTTAGTTTGTTAACTACACCCCATCCAAAATAACCCCCATTTGTAGCCGAATTTGAATTTGTTGGTTCTGTTGTGGCCTTGTTTACCTCTTCTTCGGCATGTGGTTCTGGTGCAAATCGTTTGTAGAATTCACGTTCTTCTTCATCTTCATCGGGTTCAACATCTGGCAATTCCTTTGCATGAGTCTCAACGGAATTCAAATAAAGATCAAATACTTCCTTAGCTTCTTTTCGAACTTTGGCGGATTTCTTATCCATTAAAGATATGGCTAGATGCCCCAAAATCTTGGAGCAAATTTCCTCTAATGAAAACTCATTAATTAGCGATTTGAATCCATTCAATGCCGTGATTTTACAAGGAACAAATGAATCACGTAATGATTTTGATAATGCAGTTATAAGTACATTATTCTTTGAGTTGGAATAGATCTTGGATGAAATCTTGATTATCAAAATCAACGTGTTTACTCTTATTGAAGGCTTAGGATCCATTTGAGACTTAGCCAAGATACGGAGTAACTCCTGGTTCACCTGCTTGACTGAAATCTTGTCAATAATGATAGTTATTGATTTTAATGTAGTTTCTCTTATCATAAAATTTGTATCTTGGAAACCGGTGATCAAAGGTGTGAATATTTTCAATTGAATTTCTGAATCCAGAAGATATTCCTGATACTCAGGCAAATGTGTCAACAATATTAATCGAATAGATCGATCAGCAAGATTGAAACTTTCAAAAATTATGGGTTTGATTTGCCTACCGAACTCTTCTGGTGTCAATTTTGTTCCAAACTTGACGATGAAATTAAGAATAGTGGTTAATGTTTCTTGTCTTGCTACTGGGTCAAGTGCATTAGCATCAGATGCTGCACTGGGAGCAGCAGTTCCACTCTTCATCAACTGTCTATACTGGCGGATCAACTCGGGAAGCAACTTATAATTCAACATGCCTGGAGGATATATATCATCTTCGATATATTGTGGCAACTCGTACTTGAAAAAAGCAATTTTCTCACCATCATTCATAAATTGTAGCTCATGCAATTGGTGATCAAATTGGATAACTTTATTGAGCTGGTGGAACCCATCCAATTCTTTGACAAAAGTAGCAATGGTGGAACGTTTAGCATATAGTCTTTTTACTGGACCCGTCAATTTTACTGGTAATTTCACATTGGTGTCAACAACCCCTTTCCCATTGAATACGGCATACACAAAGCATGCCAATTTGAACCCATCAAATTTTTTCGGATTTTGTCTTATAAAATCATGATCAATATCTTGTTGCTGAAAATGAGGCAAATTTTGACTCAATCTATAAATAGGTTGATCAGGGTCCGAGGTTAAATTGGTAACGATTTCAAATCCCATTAATTTCCAATCTCCCAGTCGATTTACAAATACCGAATTGTAAAAATTCAAGCCCCCGTAGACTGAATTACAATCGTCATTGATAAATTTTAGTGACTTTTCGATGGAATAAAGTCCAGCAACCAATGCATCATTATCTAAGTCATTTCCCCCCAAATAGACCGACAAAGGAATGACTCGTTCTGTAATGATGTATAAGTGGGAATCATTCTCAATAAAGTCAACAATGGTAATAATTCCGGGAAATTTGATCAATTTTAATTTCTTAAACGCATTACGAGCTAGTAGTTCATAATGTTGAGTCTTTGGTTCATGGAAGTTAAACTCAAATATTGAAACTTCTGAAGAGTCCTTTGGATTGACGCCGTTATACAAAGTCCAAATTGAATTTTGATCAGTTTCAAGCTGTGTCAATACTGGAGTCACAGGATCGACTACCTTTTCTTTGAAAGTGTACGGAATTGAAGAACCAGTGAAGGTGCTCAATGTCTTGCTTAGAAAGTTCATCTTGTTGAAAGCAAAGGCTAGGATTTGATCTGGTGGTGATAGCTCTTTGTTTTGATAATGCGAAAAGAATTTCCAAATTTTAACTCGAGTAGTTGATTTTGTGCGTGGAGGATCACGGCACGCGATACATTTTAGGGAAAGCAAACTAAATCTGTTTCTTTTTACCTAAATATATACTGTTACAAAACATCAAAATCGTAAATTATTAGTTGGTTGAACCCACTGGAAAAGCGAGAAAAGATGTCTCATCACCAATGCTTCAAAAGAAAGCAAATAAAATAATTATAAGAATAACCACCAACAAATCCATCGCGTCGTTTATTCATTCACTTCTTCAGGACTACCCGCAGAACCTTCTGAGCCTGCCCCTTGCTGCTTGCCTCTTCCTCGAATCCCTTTGTTTGAATTTTTATACAAGCTCTTAAAATACATCAACAAATCTTTTTCATCAGGAGGCAATCTCTCCAAAGCAGGTCCACTCAACTCAGCCAATTTATGAGTTAATGTGTTCAATGTTTGTGAGTGGAACCTGTTTTGATGCGACTTTAAATTTCCCAACTGAGTGAATGATTTATCACAATTGTCCAATTTACATTCAAATGGCTTCACATTCTCATGAGTTAACTTATGAGCTTCAAGATTTCCCTTCCTGTTGAATGATCTATTACAAACCTCACAAGTAAAGGGCTTTTCACCAGTATGTAATCGCAAATGAGTTCTTAAATTGCCACCCTGAGTGAACTTCTTGTGACAATAAGTGCACTCGTACGGCTTATACCCTATATGGGAACGAATATGAACTTCAAGATGGGTTGATTGTGTGAAGTATTTCAAGCAATAAGGGCATTGTTGTGTTCTTGCCTTGTGACGTTTACTATCATGTTCATCTTCTCCATCGTGGTGAGATAAATCTGATTTGGATTTTTGAGGCTTTTCAACACCACCCACAAGACTAACTGGCCTTGGCACAACCTCACTCTGATTTGATTGATTTGCAGGTCCATAACCTTCACGTGCTGCCAAAATACTTCCATCGGGTCCTTGGTCAATTGCTTTAGTAACTCCCTTGTCTCGTGCTTGAATCACTAACATTAACTGATCAATCTTGGTAGCTCCTAAAAGTGGTCTACCATCCTCGGATCTGGCAATTTGCTGAGCTGGGACTAAATTTGGATTTGTAGGAGAGACAACTTGCGGGTTGATGGAATCAACATTATCCTTTGATTTACGTGTCCGCTTGGCCGATTGCCTTCTTTTCTTTGACAATCCAGATTTCTGGGTTTGTTGCAGCGGCTGCAGTTGCAGTTGCAACTCTTGAGGTGGTGGTTGATATTGTTGCAGCTGAGGTATGTAGTACTGCGGTTGTTGAAATTGCTGCTGCTGCTGTTGCTGTGGTGATATTGCTTGTTGCAAATATGGTTGCTGATACTGTTGCACTTGTTGGCGACCTACCTGTGAAAACATTTGTTGAGGAGGTATTTGTCCTGGTATTTGTTGCAGCTGATTTGGAAGTGGATATTGATAGCCACCCATAAAGCTATTTTGACGAGTTCCACCTGGCAGCATCGAAGGAAATGCAAGCAGATTACTAAAGCTGGGGTATGATGAGTATTGATACTGATTTGTAGGAGACATTGGATTAGCATTGGTTTGAAACATCTTTTGACCCGAAGAACTTACTGAAGGTCGTTGGTTGTAAGCGACGGGGGTGTAAGACGATGGATCGAGTACACGGTTATTATTGTACTGATTAGGCGATGTTTTGGGCGATTGAGGTTCGTCGTTGGGTTTCGACGCTTTCGACGACACAGAAGAAGTGGGTGACAAATCCTTCTCATTTTTACTCTTTTGTCGTTTACTTTTCCTGTCTTTCTTTTGACTTTCCTTGTCAGTGTTTTGCTTGCTACTTGAATTACCCTTCCCCTTTTCGAAAATATCTTGTCTCAATGTTGTGCTTGCATTTGAGGAATTTGCTGACGAAATTGATGCCCGTGGATTCCTTAAAGTAGGATTATTTATAATCTTTAATATCGAATCACGACGCTGTTGGTCATTCATGTTGCTGAAATCAATTGACCCATTGGATATCATATTCTGAATAATTTCCGTGATACTATTATTAAACCCTATGGAACCTGGTTGGTTGGAATTGTCAATCCATGCAGATAAATCAAGAGAGCCACCTTTAGCTTTTCCACCACTAACGTTATTGGGAGCAATAGCATTATTAGAGTTACCCACCGCCGCTCCCCCAGAAGCCCCGCTGAGTGAAAATTTCAAATCGCCTTGTTGCCAGGCAAAAAGATTAGCCATACTTTCCCTATTATTGCCAAACAAATTCTCCAAATCTTCGACAGTAAACTCCTGGTTGGGAATTAGTGACATCTGACGTGAACGGGATGTAGGGGGTAAATTTGGAGCTTGATTTCCGGAGCCAACAGTCTTGTTGTTACTTCCGCCAGCAGAAGCTGCCTGTTGTGCAAGTTGTTGTTGTTGTTGTTGTTGAGAGGATGGGCCCGATTGCTCACTGATTGAATTGCCATTCGATCCTGGTATATTAATGAGTGAGCTGAATATACTATTTGACCGTGACCCTAGTGGATTACCACTAGATTGGTTTAAGCGAGGATTGGCCGATGTTGTTTCATATGACTGATCCGAAGTTGGCCGAATTTGAGACGAAGATATAGGGGGAGGTAAAAAAATTGAGTCTCCTCTACTTCGTGTGGCAATCAATTGCTGAGGAGGAATTGGTTGCGATTGTTGTTGTTGAGGTTGTTGAGGTTGCGATGTTGGGGGGATTGGTAAATTTGACAATGGTTGTTGCGACCTTTGGAAAGGCTGGTTTGTAAATAGGTTGCTCATGGGTTGTGAATACTGTGACAGAGACTGAGTTGGTTGTTGTTGGTTATGCGGTTGTTGATGTTGCGACAGAGACTTTGGTTGTTGCGAATGTTCTAAATAGCTCATTGATAAAGTATTGTCGTGGAGTAGGTATAGTGGTAAAGAATTGTCTATAATTGATTGTATGTATAGGGTAATTACTTTCTGAGAAAGTCCTGTGTGGCGCGCAATATTGTAGTAAAGATATTAGCTGATTGCAACGGGTCTGAATTTAATCAATTGTTTAGGTATACACACTAATAAGTCTGTAATATTTTGGTGTTATAAATTGATGTACTATTGCTGTTTTTAAATGTTTGGTAAACAAAAATGATGATGCATTTTTGTCCAGTGGATATAAAACTAGATGAAAAATAAGAAGTGTAGTACTGATGAGGTGTATATAGTCGATATTGCGTAGTCAGTAGTACCTTGTGTGTATATGTGTGTAGGTTCAATTGTGTATATAGAATGGGCGTATAGAATGGGCGGTGCTGATAAGTTTTGGTGTGGATGTTTTCTCTCGTTGTTATTGTTGTTGATATGATTGTGTGCTGTGTGTGTGTGTGTGTGATTTTTTTTTTGATGATGAATGATATTTTGTGGTGATTGCGGACTTGTGGTTTTTTCAATTAGTAATTCGTGTTTAGTCAAGAATCCTACTTTAGAAATTTGTAACTATTCTACTCCATTTTCGATGATGGCACTGATTGATCAGGATAATAAGAAGTATGTGCCAAGCTTGCGTGATTGCCGAAGCACCAACCACCAGATCATAGGCTATACATGTGAGGTAATCGATGGTCAGTTAATACTAGCTTTGTAAAGGAAAAAATCACGAAGTAACGAGTTTCACATGATGACTAGCTGATCAAGGTGTCACACGTGGATGTATAAGAAGTATATCCAAGCGAAGAAAAGAAAACAACTTGTGTAAGAAGACCATCCCCTCTGTAACATCTTTAATAAAACCACAATTATTTGCAACTATAGCCTAGAATCTTACTCAATTGCAAATACAGATCATACATCGATTTGGTATAGGGTAGTAATAAAGATAAAAATAAACATTTTTAGCTGGTACAATTAATCTCTAGCATCAATATTGAGTGGATAAAAGAGTTAATTAAACTAACTGTACTCCATTTGCTAATCCAATAGACTTGTCTCTATTTTGAACAAAGTGAGAATACAGATCTTATGTAAACCAGGTAGCGATGGATATGCATAAGGTATACATAGCAATCAAAAGAAAAAATAAAATTAAATATTCAATTACGTAATTCACAAAACTAAAATACACATCACTAACTATATAACACAATGCACCTAAATCAACAGATACATACATATACCTATTATACAAATACATACAGATACATATACAGACGCATACGTATACTCTATTATATATAGTAGCAGACCACCTTTATATACTCACCATATAGACATATGACAAGAGTTCGACAAAAGACTACATGTGTCTAATCTACAACTTATTAATCTATTTCCTCATTCCTTTACTAACTTTCTCCCAATTTGTAAAGGTCATTTTAAGAGTTGTCTGTTATTGGTTAAGGTTCTTCTCCTCTTTTCTAAGAAATATATTTCAACGTTATCTTTATAAAAAATGTATATATAAGGCGTCGTAAATCGTTCCATTTTTTTGTGTTGCATTTCCATTTTTATCCAAATTTGGGGAAGTGACGGTGGGGTGAAGTTACGGTCACATGCTTATTTTCTTCTGTCTGAGTTTTGTTAGATCCCACAGGAGACAAAGAGCTATCCAAAGGGGTGACTTAGATTAAGAAAGTGGTTGATTCCTAGGTGAATCGCAAAGACATGAGTAACCATTTTAAGGTTTATTAGAGTTTCTTTGATCTTGTGTAATTAATGTCAAAGATATTATTTTTCTGCAAGAGATTAGTAGCAAAAACGCCACTTTTGCAACTTAAACAAAAAATATACAATCTCCACAGATAAATGGACTATAAGATTATTACCATATCATAGCATAAGGCTTACGAAAACCCCTCAATGTATCAATATCATATTTTACTTCTTCGAAGTCACTTCCCTTTACCATCGGGTTGTGGTTTGTCATCAACTAACTTGTGAAGGTGAAACACCATTTCATTCAATCTGCACTGCAATCCTTCCATTCGGTCATCAATTTCACCATCACTTTTCAACATCTTCGCTTCAAACCACTTAGAGCAACTTATATCAAGTCTTTCAGGGAATAACAATTTATGTACAATTTTAACAAATCGCAGCACCATAGAAATAAAACAACTTTGACGTAATAAACTAACTTCATAATTGACATCCAATTGAATAATAAATATAGCTAGAGTAGTCTTGACACAATAAACAAGGTCATCATGAGATAATTGATCAACTTTATCTAAATCATTTTGACGTGGTTGGGGGCCGGTTTTGGGGAAATTGTATCGATTAATATCAAATTTGGGATAGAAATTAGTTTGTGAAATAAGAGTGGTATTTGTACTCGAATTAGCATTACCTTGTTTAGACAACTCCTGCGGTGAATTATGATTTCTAGAAGATACAGGTTGGTTGGAATCATTGCTATGAACATTCTCCCCATTCTCATCATTTGTAGTTTCTTCAGCACTCAATTGAGAAGCTTGCGACTGTTGTTTCTTGGGAGTTTCCTCTGACGGAATTTCAGTGGTAACTGGGGGTTTTTTGATATGAGAGTCACAGGGACATTCACATTGGCATGGGTTAGCGTTAACACGTTTCTCCTTTGAGCCATTTGTCTCAAATAAGGGTGAAACAACTTCGCTCTTGGATCTTTCTTGGGAGTCGGTTTGTGTAGATTTGGCTACGTGTGTTTGGGCATTGGCCAGTAGGTCGTTGCCACGTTCTTGCAACACATTGGTCAATTGCTCATTTTCTTTAATCAATTGCGCATTATCTCTTTCCAAATTTGACAATTTGACAAGCAACGACTCAAATTCCTGTCGTCCTATTGTTAAATAACCATAATCGCTTAGCTTAGTCATATGAGTTTTGTCGTCTTCACGACGGGATGTAGTTTTGCCAGTGATTTCACTCGGTTTTAGATTGTTTGTATGTGGAGAGTTTCTAGCTGTACTTTGAGAAAGGGGGCTATTCTGATCAGGACTCAATGGATATTGATAATGTGGCATTGTTGCTACCTTTTTAACCTGTTCTTGTAAACTTGCTGCTGTTGAGACTTTATCGCGATATGGACTGTAAACACCAGATTCAGTTGAGTGGGATCTCAATGGTCTGTCATCGATATAAACAGGATACGGCCGTTGATTTTCCTTATTGGGACGCAGGCTGTGCCTGTTGATATTTATGGGCTCTTCTTGGTGCCAACTTTCTTTGAGACCATACTTGTGATCAGCTAATGGTGTGCTTTGATGCAACCTTGCTGATTTTTGCTTTAAGCTCTCAAATTCCAGAATATGACTAGGTTGTATCCCATCGTGTTGGGCACCATTATAATTGGCTTTTTCTTTAGAGAGCTCTGCTATGGACAGGGTCGACTTTCGATGCACATCATCTAAATGCACGTCGGCAACACCTCCTTGTAATAAAATGGTGCTTGTTAAATCTGAAAACTCAATTGAAGGTGATCCAATAGTGTCATCAAGTGGGCTACTTCTCTCTCGAAATGATTTGGATAGATTTGGCGTAGTTTCAGTGTCCATTTTGATTTGCTTGGTTTCTGAGATGTATCAGATCAATTGATGGGTATGAGTTTTTCAATGTTTACATAATAGGACGAGAGAATATAAAATATTTGTGTAAATTTATGACGCGTATCGAAAATTGTAAAGAATTAACAATAGATACTTTAAAGAAGTAGAGATCCAGAATACTCCTGACATGTCGGTGTCATCTCTTTAATTGTATCAAATACACGGATAATGTAGAATACAATTTCAAACACATATAAAACAACTTTTGTTACTAATAATACATAAACAGCCGAATAATTCCCCCTATGTCACTCTCACCCTGAAAAACTGAATGCGTCACGAAGTATCAAATCTCCATCTGATATCTCTAAAGTATTGGGCGCATTGCTAACTTTCAATTACTTGTCATGATAGATAACCTTTAATGAAGTCATCTGTTGATAGTATATATGAGAGAAATTCCTCATTGTTTTCTGTAGTAACTGATTTTCATCCATAATATAGAGTTCTCTTATGTTTGAAAAAGCTTAGATGATTATGGTAGCTTTGCTTTCTGAAGTCTTTGAACTATCAGTGTCTTCAAGTTCACGTGGCGACAACACTCTCTGAAATTGTTTTTTTAATTGTGTGTGTGTTTAAATACTTGAAGTAAAGCTGTTAGTGTCAATTCATTCTGATTTTTCTTAGGTGCATGTGACGGTCCTGTTTTGATATGGCGTTTGTAATGCGATTGTGGTTTTGGTTGGTCGCGAATCTGCTGCTCTTCTCCCTCCTTTTGAGATTCTTGAATTTCGACAGAGAATTGTAAAGGGGAGTCCAGTGTTTGGTTTGTATCAGTTTAAACCTTATTGTAGTTTACTAAATGGAGCAGCACCAAGGTAACCAGACGATTATGAAGTTGAAGTCATTGTTAAAAGTACCACTTTTAGGACAAATTGATCTAGAAGAATATAAAGAGAAGCGTAAACAGCCTTGCATCACCATCAAATTTAAATATATTTTTGAACTCTCTCTTTCTTTCTTGGAAAAGAGGTTGGTTACTACCAACGCATATCAAACTTTTTAGTGTAATAACGCACCACTGAAATACCCATAGTCATTAAACACGCTCATAATTGAATATTGCAGGTAACTTTAATTTGACTTGCCAAACACTGCGTGAAATTGATTACTCTTATTTCATCTTAGAGGACAAGACTGCTTCTAATGGTGTTGACTACATGCATGACTCACAATACCACCACAAAACCTGTATCCTACACTCGATGCAAAAACAATTAGCTTCAGAATTAAAAACTATACATCTATTTACTTAGATCTTGTTTTCCTTGACACCGTGTTTCCAAATAGCAACATATGGAGTGGTTCCGTCTTCTCTGTAGTTCAACAAGACAATCATAGCATCTGGGTCCATGGATTCACCAGTGTAGAAATCCCAGTCATTGAATGATCCCAAAACTTTCTTAACGTATTTGGTAGCACCCTTTTCAAAAGCTTCAACTTCATCTGGGTTGTTTTCAGCCAAGTAAGCCTTGACTCTCTTCATGTAACCTTTGATGTAAGTGGTGAATGATTTCTTGTCAAATTGAGTTGGCTGCAATCTGAATGAGTAGACAACGTTGTTGACAGTTTCGGAACCATCCTCCAAAGCTTCTTCACCATCTTCAGCTGATGGGTTGGCACCAATATCAATGTCACCGTTACCGACATTAACCATAGCACAATCAGCTTCGTAAACAGCGTCATCGACTAACTTAACATCATAAGCATCGGATAATAACTCGTCGTTTGAGATAACGTCTTGGTAGATAATCATTGTGAATGGTGGTTGATTGCAGAGAGAGAGATGGGCTCTTCGATTGAAAAATTTATAATTGGAAAAAAAAAAAGATGTTGGAAAAAAAATTGAGAAAAAAAAATTCTTCAGATGCATCACGTGGCATCTTTCTTAGATTTCCCAAAACGGAAATCCGAGGCGGCGGTTGTAAAACGAAATGAAAACGAATTGGACTAAACAATATATATAAAAACTAATACTAATCGAGCTCATAATTGAACGCCCTTTTGAAGAAATCTAAAATTCTATCGTACACAACTTTTTGTCCATTATGGTATGTCATTCCATGGTTTGAATCGGGGAAAATCATAAATTCGAAATTTTCTACTTCGGCTAGATTAAACTCATCCAACAATTGCAAAGAATGTTGAACATGAACGTTATCATCACCACTTCCGTGACCAATGAAAAATTTTTTGACATGCTTGAAGTTGGTAGCATTGTGAATTGAACCTATTTCGTAACCCAGTGGGTTATCTTGTGGTGTTCTCAAATATCTCTCTGTGTAGATAGAATCGTATAATTTCCATTTAGTGACGGGTGCAATAGCAACACCGTAGTTGAATACGGGATTTTTTTCATCAGTTTCTAACGTTTTCAAGGTTAAGAACCCTCCATACGACCAGCCCCAAATGGCAATCCTTTCACGGTCGACATACGATTTTTTTGCCCACATATTAGCAGCCGATATCAAATCTCTTGGTTCATACTTGCCCAATTGGTCTCTCACTATGAATTTAAAGTTTGCACCCAACTTGTGATTCAAATTATTGTATCCGGTACCTCTTCCGTCAACAGTAACGACTATTGCATCTAATTCAGCAGCTACTAAAGAGTTGAAAGAGATTGACCATCTTTTGTCAACTGTTTGGGATCCAGGACCCCCATAAATCTGAAACAACACAGGGTACTTCTTCTTTTTGTCAAAATTCAATGGTAAAATTTCAACGGCATTGGCTAGGAAAGGTTCCTCGGCTTCGTCCTTCAATTCAACAGTACTGTACCTTACTTCTGGAACCACGTACTTTCTCAATTTCTCAATCAACTCCGAGTTATCTTCAATGATTTTCACTTTCTTCTCCAATCGCAAATCATTTATTTGTTGTTTGGGAACATCTGGACCCAATACCGACAAAAATAAGAATCGTGCACCTGATGAAAATGAGGATGAGTAATACCCTTCCTTGGCTGTTATATCCCTAATATATGGAAAGCCACCATCAGATCTGTCCAACAAGTTGACCGAATGAACATGTCTCTCGATTGAGGATTTCAATGTACTTGTAAAATAAATGGCATTTGTATTGTGGTCAAAAGCTCCAACACCACCAACAACTTCCCAATTCCCCTTAGTCAATAGCTCATACTCGGAGGCGTCTGGCGGTGAAAAATATGCCAAGTGATTGAACCCATTATCAACGATGGTATCAATATATCCATCTTTTTGGCGCCCTGCCGCCTCGTTTTTGGGAACAAAGACCGTGTGTGAGGTAATTTCAAACCATGATTTTTCAGCTGTGTGAGACCTGACTAATCTCGATTCTTCTCCAACGAGGTAGACTTCAAGTAAATCGCTGGCACGGTTGGAGGTTTTAACCAAAACTTCGTCCCCTACCCACACAACCTCGGTTATCAATCTCTCTGACAACTCAATATTCTTTGACTTTAAATCGTGTTTCCTGGCTTTGCTCTCATTCAAGTCATAGGTCCATATGTCAACAATGGGATTTGGGTAACCAGCTTTTGGGTATTTTATCTTCACAATTTCAGGATAGTCTTCAAAGTTATTTTGAGCATAGAATGGAATAACAAATTCAGGTACTTCCGAATTGTTTGATTTCAAAAATGCAAATTTGTCACCAGTCGGAGACCACCATAAAACAAGATCAGTTCCAAACACCTCTTCCTCATAAACCCAATCTGGTTTACCGTTGAAAATTTCCACCGAGCCATCCTTTGTGACCTGCAAAGCTTCATTCAGTGATACATCATGCAAATAGATATTATTGTTGTAAATAAACGCCACTTTCAATGAGTCAGGAGACCATGAAACTGTGGATATTTTTTCATTGAACACCGGCTCTACTTGCTGCGTGGCAACTTCTAAAACCCAGTAGAGCCCAACCGAAGAATGTCTCCATTGAGATGTAACATTTGTCTTGAGAATGACTTTTTGCAAGTCGGGTGAAGCAATAAAGTCTTCGATTTTATAATCGGCATCTTTATATTTAAATCGTGACTTCTCAATCAAAACTTGATTGTACTCTTCATCGGCAACTGACTTTATCACCACCTCAAAATCATCATCTTTTTTTTCATTCTTGATCACATAAGTACCCCTATCATCATATATCGATGAAGGTGCCCTGATCCATTGAATTTGATGTTGTTTCGCTGTCAATACATGCTCGTCAAAGATTTTCTTATTCAATGGAATTTTGTCTCCAAACTCAGTTGGCTTGTTTGAAGGGGTTGCAAATATTGCTTCATTCAGCTCTGATTCAAACTCTTGCACATGGAAATGAATGTCGTGATATGACTTTGTTTCCAAAGTCGTGAGAAAATGGTCAATGGAAGATATCAAGAAGGACGACCCCCATATTAGAATAACAAATACTATTCCAACTGCGGTCAACCTCTTTAAATTCCTTGTTCGTCTCACTTTTCCTTCTACCTCTTTCATATGAGTTTGCAATATAAATGGATAAAGCTTTGGTGCCGTTCGTGTAGTAAAAAAGAATGTTGCAGGCCAGCATTTCTCTTTTCGGAAGAGTAAATATTACACAAACAAGGAAAACAGTAAAGGTTAATGTTGGGGCTGCATCTTAAAGCTATATGGAATAGGATATGTGATCTTCCTTGATCTAATTGACTCTTGGAATATATATACGCAGCCCATCAGCTAAAAGGAAAAGAGAACAAAGTAAGACTACAAGGAAAAGCCTGATACCCAGTTGCAACTCACTTGTTATTGGAGGAAGTCACCTTATGGGAAAGAAAATATTGCAACGATATCCCCATATAAGCTCTGATGGAGATCAAAAGAGCCAAAAGTAGTTTTATTGATCGTAGGTTTATCTTTCCAGACCTTCTACGTCAACTCTGGGGTGTTATTTGCTCTTCCCTCTGTAAATAATATAACATACTTTCAGGATCAATTTACAACATTATTCCGCTCACATCCAAGCTCAGTCGTTTCCAGTGACATCATTGATATGCTATTTATATTATTACATCTCTTGTTTTCTTCGTTGGCATCTGTAAACTATGCCTTCACTGGAAAAGACTCATTTAGGACGAAATTCAGGAGTTGATGCTCGAATCCAAATAATTATCGCCGCTAACCCGAATATCAAAGATCTTTATAGAATATCTTTACAGCAAAAGCTAAGTAAAGTGTTCCTGAGGTTTTGCAAAGATTAAAGCATGAAGATAGGAAAATATAAGTTTCAGTTTTCTAATAAAAATGCAATAACAACGGCTACTGTACAATCTTTGGGAATGAGAAAAGGTGATAAAATTGTTTGCAGGTGGTATACAGATGGGACGTGAATGACAAGTGATGAAAGTCTCAGCACGTGCACAGCTTGAGATTAATTATCAGGTCAGTGATTAACAAAGAGTAGACGGGCTCTACTCCGTAATTAACACATTAACTGGGTTTTTATACATAAGTTCAAAGAATGGGTAATCCGAGTTAGTTGCTTTGCTTCCGCGTGATCGACAAGCACACGTTTTCTTTTGTAACATTTGTATCAACGTACCAAAAAATCTCAATATTGTAGTCAATTCCCAATATCGTTTTCAAGGCGTAAACTCTGCTCTCGTCAATGATTCTTCTTGCTTTGATACCATAGTCATATCTTTGTTTAGAACTAAGACCAGAATCAACGCTATCTCTGGAATCAACGTCCAAATTCACCCCCCACGAAACCATCTTCTTCAACGCTTTAATGGATTGAAGAGAGTTGAAACCAAGACTGGACAAATACTCTTTAGATTGGGGTAAGAACTCATCCTCAAAGCAGACATGGCGACAGCACATTGCTATGAGCATACCCCCAAACTTTCCATCCTTGAACAAATTTGAATTCAAAAGCAGCTTCAATGTAAGATCAGTGGCGGCTCCGCATAAATGTTTTGAAATTGCCACCACATCTTTTGGATGAATATCCTCCATAAACTTATCAACGTGTAAATGCATTATGTCTATCTTGCTTCTTTTGATAATAGGCTTCACCTGGAATGGTTCTGACTCTTGGATGATCTTGTTGTCCGCTTTGAGTCGATTTGTACCTCTATCAATTAACCCAAACCCGTAATTCTCAACGCTTCCAGATGAGTCATGCAAAACACATTGGTTCACATATCGCGATAGCTCACCTTTGCCGCACCCGAACTCCATATAAAAGATGTCTGATGATAATAAGCCGAGCCGTTTCAAATTTCCTATAAGCGATGACTGTTGTATGATATGTTTTTGGTTTGTCTTTTCTTCCAACTGTTGTACCAAACCTTCGTGTTCAAATATTTTCTTTTCAAGTGGATCAAAGTGTATCTTGTCAACCAACTCCCTGCAATAACTTTCATCGTGTTCTTCACCATCGGTAAATGTAATTTCGGTTGAATTGCGTAATATGTGATTGGTGTTCTCCACGTACCATGGATCATGATCTTCTTTGGGTCGAGCATTACATTTCTCCAAATGCGATGTCAAGTCCTTTTCCCATATAGTGTGGTTTGGATTCAACGGACAGGGAATGCGTTTTTTACTTGAGCTGGTATCATGAATCATATGCTCCGAGCAGTACTTGTTCTGCTTCTTTCTCAACATCCGACATCTTTTGTTCTTCTTGGGTAGAATGTACTCACATTGATAAGTTTGAGGCTTGTCTAACTTTTGCCTTTTTACCTCCGGGATGTCGATCATGGAGTTGGTCAGTTTTTCAAGTTGCAAAAATTGGTCACAAAAAATTGAAAAATAAGCTCATCTCGTATTGGTACCTCATCTCATATACAAAATTGAACTATGAAACACACCAATCAAATGTGGAAGTTGGACTTACTAGAGGCAAGGTTTGAAGATGCTCCTCCAAGGTATCCTCACACCAAGAAATTGCTTTTTGCATTGAACCATAAGAACAAGTTAGCCAAGAAACTACCGACAAACAAGGAAGAAGCGAAAGAAGAAATCAAGGCACTAAAAGCTCAATATTTCGAACAGAAATACCATTCAGCATACAACAAGTTAGAAAAGGAGGTTAAAAGATTTGTCAAGCAGAAGCAAACTCCTGATGTGTTTGAACAGGATGACTTTCTACAACAATTGATAACTGCAAAATTGATCAAATGTATAGTATCAACCATTTTATTAAACAAACAATTGAAAACAAACCCACCTGAGTACATCCCCGAAAATATTAGAGGGCATGTCTTAGATAAGTCCAGCCCTTTTAATCCTTCCCACTTTTTTGTTCAATATTGTCAAAATTCCAAAGAGGTAAATAACTGTTGCTCAAACCTTTGGAATAGTAAAGCTGTTAAATCAACCGTGAATGATATAGAATGGAGTTTCAAGATGGTCAGGGGTAACTTGTTAAAGCAGGATTTTGAAGAAAGGAAAAAGCAGGCCGGAAGAGTTGTCAATGAAGAAGACAGTGATGAAGAGGATAACTCGTCGGAGGGAAGCTCAGAGGAGTCGACAAATGAATCTGCGGATGAGCTGGCAGATGAGGAGCAACTATCTGCTTTTGATGGAATGGTGGCAGCTTCTGACCAGGAAGATGAGCAAGATGAAAATGGTCTCGACCCTAATGTTAATTATAACGAAGTAACTGACGAGGAGCCGTCGGAGGGAGTAAGTGACAACTCAAGTTCAGACCTGGACTTAGGTGATGACTTTTTCGAAGAAGAGCCACCAAAAAAGAAATTAAAGACCAATGGTGAGGAGGACTACAACTTACCCGAATTAGCCCAAGGATACTATTCAGGAGGCTCTGATGATGAAAGTGATGACATCGACAACGATGAAGTAGTAAAGTCTATCACCCAACAACGAAAAAACCGAAGAGGCCAAAGAGCTAGACAAAAGATATGGGCACAGAAATACGGTAAAGAAGCGAAGCATATTGTCAAAAACAGAGAACGAATTCATAGTGAACGAGAAACTAGACAACGTGAATACGAAGAGAGACAAAGAAAGAGAGAATTGAAAGCAAAATTGTTGGCTGAGAAACAGCAGCCCACCGGTGCTAACACTGAACCTTTAGGAGAACGTAAACCAAGAGCACTGGTTACCTCTCCTGTTGAAGACAAGAAAATTCATCCATCGTGGGAAGCGAAGAAATTAGCCGAAGAGAAGCTAAAAAACGTCAAGTTCCAAGGTAAGAAAATCACTTTTGATTAAAGTTTTTATAATAGATCATAATTTATCTTGAAATTGCTGAGAAGATCTTGTTCTGTTTTTGCATCGCACCACGCTTCACCCTGAATTGTGAAGTAGTAATGACATTTCTCTGGTTCGCTTACTGACACTAATTCAGGCCCCTCTCCGCAAATAAATTCAACAGTAGCCGACCGTTTGGGTCCATTCCAACACCTAGCCCCATTGTGATAGGTGATTTTCCCATCTTTGTATTCTTTAAATTTGCCAATGAAAATATCATCCTGCGAAATTCCCTGAAGCAAGTTGACTCTATAATTATAGCCCCCTAAGTTTTTGGTTATAGTCGTTTGATCATGAGCTCTTAATATATCCTCTGGTCCGTAATCGGAGCTTAAATTGTCTTTAACAATCTGTATTTTTGTTTGAAGTCTTTCTAACTCTTGTTCCAATTTTTCAACCTCATGATCCAATTCATTACTTGATAAGTTTGATTTGTACTCAGCCACCGGCTTGGGTAAAAAATTGTCTGTAAAAAGTTGATAATAGTAACGAACCATATTTGGTATTGAAGGAGTGAAGTGACTAACTTTTTCCACTTCCAGATGAGACATTTGCTTTGCCTTATCCGCCAATTGAGCTATGATCTGATTAGTCTCATGAATGTCCTCTAAAGCTTCCTCTTCCTTATTGGAAACATATTCTTGAAACTTTTGAATCACCTCTTTCACCGCTGCATCGTTAAAGTTGGGGTTATAATGAGTAGACAAAAAGTTTAATATAGTCTCTAAAGCTTGAAGTTTTGATTCTTGGTGTAAGATATCCCGTTTGTGCAACTCCAATTTGTCAGCTAGTCCCCCAAAATACTCTCGCAAGTGATCAAAAACTGATTCGTCTTTGACCTCCAAGTTTTCGGATTGGAGTTTCAAACTGTTGATTTTAGCCTTTAGTTCGGGGACTTTTTGTTCCAATGATTTCAAGTTCTCAACTAATTTTTGTCTCTTATTGTGGGCAATTTTGATAGTTCGCTCTTTCTTTATACCAGCTTTCTTCATGAAAGCCAACTTCTCACTCTTGTACTCTGCGAATTGACGATGAATTTCGTTACATTTATTCTCGCACCCACCTAATTTATACTCGTCGGATCCATCACAACATAAATCGTAGTCACACACACCATCGTTCAATTTGAATTGGTCAATGTAGTTTGGGAAGTGGCCCTCATTCCGGCAGTAGAACTTAAACGGAGGATTTGGGCACGCATTAGTACCTGGTTCGTCTGACCCATCAGGACAATCGCAAACATCGTCGTTAATTTGATCATAGGATAGTCTAATTGAGGTGTCATTTAAACAATGCCAATATTTGACACCTTTCTCGTCAACTAGAGGCTCATATAAATGTTGCCGCTCATCACTGACGCCTATCACGTTGGCACTCACCAACAATGAAAGCGCCGTCGAGGCTATAAGGACCTGTAGCATTTTGATGTGAAGGGTGAGGTTTAAGGAGAATTTTTGGCGCGTTGAAATTTTATGACATCATATTAATCAAATTGACTTCTACAACTGTTTGAGCTATGTTTATCCAATTATTTACACTTCTACTCCAACACAACACACTCACCATTTATTGACAAGTCACTCAATATCTCTGCCGCTTTGTCGGCCACTTCGTCTAAAGTTATCACTTTTAAATCACTATTTACAGTCACTCCCATATCAGTTTCTTTGACTAGTCCCGGAAGAAGAGCGTTTACCCGTACTCTCCCTCTCAATTCATTTGATAGACTTTTTGTAAATCCCAAAAGACCAGCTTTGGAAGCAGCATACACGGTAGTTCCTGGCAAAACATGATCAGTCAATGACAACACTGACGCAATGTTCAAAATTGATGGATTCTGTTGGCGTTGCTGTATCATATATTTAGTGCATAGTTGACTCAATATAATCGGGACGGTGAGGTTGAGGTTGATGGTATTCACAATCTGTTGATGACTAGTCCTTGGTAAAAGAGTATGCGTGGTCACACCAGCACAATTCACTAGAATAGTATGTGGTTTGAGTTGGTCTTGAAGCCTAGATGCAGTATAATCCTTCTCTACAAGCTGAAGTAAGTCCATCAGTTGAATTGTGTGATGCTGATTGTAATCTGAAGGAAGTTGCTTCACAGATTGCTGCAAAAGAGCTTCATTTTTTGCTAGTAGTGTAATTGATGCACCCTGATTAGCAAGTTTCTTTGCTATGGCCAACCCAATACCTCTAGAACCTCCAGTAACTAGTGCTGTTTGTCCTCTAAACATGAAATCAAAAGTAGTGTACAATTGCCGTGTCTTGGTTGCCATGTTTTGTTTACATTTTTTTTCCTTTGGGAAATCAAAATTCCTTGAAGAAAGCACTGCCTTTTACACACTACTTTGAACATGGTATGTCCCCCTAGAGCCAGCTTGTGTGACTGAACACAACCCTGTCATCTAAGTTCATCTACTAACTTATATCACTAGTCACAAAATACTAAAACTTACAAGGATGCTTTTGCACTCTTTGACAAGAAGGGTACTGGTAGAATTCCGGTGGAACACTTGGGTGATTTATTAAGAGCAATTGGACAAAACCCAACACTTGCTGAAATATCGGAATTGCAACAATCAATCAAGACCCCTGATTTCGATTTCGAAACTTATCAAGAAATTATTAATCGTCCTGATGGATTTAAACCTTTAGGATTGCCAGAGGATTATATAAAAGGATTCCAAGTTTTTGATAAAGAGCAAACTGGGTATATTGGGGTTGGTGAGTTGAGGTATATTTTGACCTCTATTGGGGAGAAATTGACTGATCTGGAAGTGGATGAGTTGTTGAAGGGAGTGAATGTCACTACCGATGGTAATGTCGATTATGTTGAATTTGTCAAATCTATATTGGATCAGTAAATGATTGAATTTTGACTTAGTATACCCCTGTTTTAGAGTACTTGTGCTGTAGTAGAGATTAATTCATATCTCTTGTATTAACTCTTTGAAGGAGAAAAAAATACACCAAATTTTCAGATCCTCCAGCATCTCCAAATGTCCTTCACCCAAGCCCCTAGTAGTCTTGAAACTCTCCAAACTGAACAAGCGTATGATCCACGTCAGAATGAGAGGTTCCACCTATACCCTAGAGATAGAATAGAAGCACTCGCAACCACATCTGGGTTAATAGGTCTAATGAGTGGATTTTACGATGGTGTACAAAAGGCAGCAGCTAGATACTTGCTTGAAAATGGGCACCGTCTACCCAAAACCAAAGGAGGATGGTACTTTTACCACAAGAGGAAAAATTACGAAATCATTGTTGGAGGTACATCAACAGGGCTCAAACGTGGATTGAAATATGGTGGTGCTGTGGGCAGTTTGTTTTTACTCGAGTATGGCTTAGACTATGTACGAGGACAGATTGATTTTATAAATACAACGGTTGCTGCGCTAATTGGAGCAACAGTTTACACAAGGTTTCAACATTTGAGTCGCTTGCAAACTAGAAAAATGATCATGAGAGGAACTACAGCTGGGTTGTTATTAGGAATAATACAAGATTCTTTAATATATGCAAGACTGGGGCATATATGGTATGTTGATGAATATGCACGTCGATTAAAGTGAAGAAGTAACTCACTCCTCATCAGAATCGTCCAAGTCGGGAATAGGATACTTGAGTAGTGCAGCTACCCCAGTCAATTGATTCAATTGAATTCCCAGTTCATGCAAACTTGAAAATATGTACACTTTGGCCCCCATTCGTTTGGCTTGCTCTGTTAAATCAATGTACTGTCTTCTAGTTTCTATATCGTCACTGCGGAATAACTCATCTGAGACCATCAAGTATCGAATGGCATCCAAATTTAATGCTTTTGTAATTTCCTCCAACCCATACCATGCTCTTCCATCATCGTCATTCAACGCTCTTTGAAAACGCAGTAATGCTTGTGACTCTTCGAGGAACTTTGTATCCGATAGTTTCTTTTGCAGTTGAGGATCCGCCAAAACTTCTTCCAAACCTTGTAAGTATCCAGTAGACGAATGAGTCACTAATATCTTGCTCTTGTTATCCAAGATCAGTTGACAGATCCTGGATTCTTTGGTGGATGAATTTTGCATGTTCACACATTCCTGTATTAATCGTTCGTATAATGTCTTTGCTAAGAATCCTGGTGATGCTAGGATAATAACCTTTAGTCTGTTAAAATCAAAATGACGAATTATTCCTTGAATAATCATACTGTAGAATGAATTCATAGCTTTATCTAGATCTCGAGTTCCATAATCTTTATTCTTTCTCGGGATGGACTTTTCAATTTTCGACTGTAAAACTGTCATTTGATCGGTTACATAGCATAAGTGGGCAACTCCCTCTTGAAATACCACAGCTCCTATATCAGCTTTCTTTTCAATGGAACATAAATCATCTAGCAATGCCATATCGTACTCATCCCAACTTGACTTAACAATGCTAACCTCTTTATTCAACTCAATCTCAGCTGTGTGATAACTGTTCAACGGCACGTACTCCTGTTGTAGTAAAGATTTACCATTGACTCTCATTACCAAATCACTAGCAATATAATCAATATCTTCCACCAATAACCTCAATTTCACTAGTATTTTCTCCATCTTCAGCTTCCCCTTCGTGATTTGGTTCTGATTACCTTTTTTTACATTTCGGTGGGTAAGCAACTGGACCGTGTCGCCTTTCTTGATGAGGTTGTACAAGTACCACAAATCCTCGGAATCTTCAGGCACTAGGGTAACCGCAACATTTTTGTCCTTTAGCTTGGCCTTGTTTTTGACTTGCATTGAAAGTTAGTGTGTAGTGTAGCAAAGAGATGCGATCCTTGGTAAATTGCGTTTCTGAATTTTTCTACTTCGATGTTCCGCGCTGGTTTCTTTGTCCAATTGCATCATTGTGTTTCGTAATAGTTGCGAAAGATAAGAGGTAAGTCTTGCCCCAATGAAAACTTACTTCCACTACGCTTAAGCTTTATAATCCTTCGTTCATTAATTTATGTACATTAAATTCTAAATTGTTTCATGGTTAATTTTAATTGGCTTTTCTAAAAGGTGTCCCATTCTTTCAATTTTAGTACTTAAATATCCATCAATTTCTTTACTATTAATACCACTTACACCGTCTTTACCTTCACCTCTCCAACTCAAAGGAATCATTGGAATTCTTTCTTTCACCCTAACTTCTTGGTGTTTTCCTTCAACTGCTATGATTTTATCGGGGTTATTAGTCAACAATCGGATCTCAACCAAACCTAGGTCAAGTAAAATCGCTGTGGCTAATGAGAAATTACGAGCATCTGCTGGATGTCTCAAGATCAAATTAGCTTCAACGGTGTCAGCGCCAAGATCTTGTAAGTTGTAAGCTTTTAATTTTTCACCAAGTCCAATTCCTCTACCCTCTTGTCTTAAGTACACCATACATCCATGTCCATTTTCCCCCATAATCTTTCCTGCTTGATCAAATTGTTCACCACAATCGCATCTTGCACTCCATGCCGTTTCACCAGTATAGCATTCTGAATGGATACGAACCAAAGTTGGGTTTGAATAGGTGAGTTCGTCAATAACCAAATTGCCCTGCTTATCAAACTTCAACTGGCGGTTGTTATCAATATCATTATCGGCATCATTTCTCCCTGGTGCCAATTTGCCAATATATGCCCCTCTTGTCATTCTGTCCTGTTGGGTCTCTCCTGGCCTTTGTTTGAACAAAGATCTAGAGCGAATATCTTCTCCAAACACTATAGCTAGATGTTCCTTGTTGTCCACATTGTTTTCATACAAATGCAAAAAGATGTCCGGACCATGCGTTGTAGGAATACGTGCCCTTGCTACACATTTAACCACTGGCAATTCGTCGGGTAGGTTGGTTTGATCTCGCATGTCCTGGGTTATTACTGGTGGTGGTTGTGGTGTACCCACAGGTCTAGATGACAATGGTAGGTTGGTACTTGATGGACGAGGTGTCACTATGGGGATCTTGGTTACATCCGGCACATAATGTTTGTGAGTTTTGGTACCATTCAGGTCCGGCAAGGATGAACCATTATTGCGTGACGTAGCTGGTTGTGGGTGATGCAATAGAGACATTTTCGAGGTATTGAAACGAGTGTGTGACTTGTATATTTGCTGATATTGTAATTGGCGTTGTGACGTGGGGTTGTTTTGTTGAGTTCTGAATAGATGATCGATGGAGTTAGTTGTTTTGAACAGAATGTCCTGTGCTTTTGAAGGTGTCTTATTTGCTGCTGTACTTGTTGTTGTTGTAGTTGTGGTTGTTGATGATGAGCTTGAACCTATTACAATTGTCATGCGATTATCAGATTCTTACTAAGCTCTCTCGGTATTCGGCTGAAGCTTTTTGAAAAATTAATTTTTTCTTTTTCTGCAATTAGTCAAATTATTAGTAAAAATCAACTAATGAATTGCAACCACACAAAAAATTATTAATCAGTGCAAAGTAAATGGAAATTCGACAGTTGGTTTTGATAGACTATCCTGGGTATATTTATAGCGATTAAGCAGAAATAAGACCACCTTCGGGTTAGGTTGTTACTTTTTTGTTGACGGAAACGTTGAGATTGAAAATTATTTTGTGCCACTAGGGTTAAACAATGAAACAATACTTACAATCGAATGTTGCAATTACTAACTTAATCAATCCAAAGCGCGAGTTCGGATAAACTTAAATGAACAACAATGGAACCAGTGGATCTATGCAATCTGATTTGAAGATCTTTCTTTTAATGAGCTGAAACAATAGACCTGTGGTGGATTTGAAATGGAAGAGCAAAGTAGAACAAAAGAGAGTATTAAAAATGGGAAACTCATCCATAATCTACTGTAGAGTAAAGCTTTAGTCTTTTGCCGTATTGAAGTACCCCACTATATGTACAATCAATGTGGCGTGTAAATATTATTACCAATCCTCTCTACCAAAATTTATCACAGTCATTTATCCTGCACGTAAAAATATAAAACCGGAAGAGTTTTGTCTTCCAGCGGATATGCTTACCTAATATATTATATAATGAATAGTTTTGGATTTTGCGTAAATCCATAATGCGGACATTTAATCTTTCTGGAAATTGACATTTCCTCAGGTCCCAAATTTTCCAGGAACGGCTTCAAAAGATTTTACTTGGCGTCAATAGATCAAACTGACTGTAAGCTGATAGAGCAAATAATGAACGGATCTCATTGTCATCAACAGGCAATTGCGTTATTGTTAAAGGCAGTGATACAAATTAGTAAAAAGCGACTACGGTGTGCTTCTCTCTGTGCATCCAACAAGGTAAGGTCATTGGCTGTATGATCATTGAATTACAGTCAATGCATTCTGAGCCTCTTACATCCTGACTTCATTTTATCATTATATTGTTTATTTTGTGGCTTGGGTGTAATTACACAATTATATCGAAATAGTCCAATCACGTTGAGGGAGACAAGAAATTCGGCATTTGCAAACAATGTAACTTTCAGGGGCGACCGTGTCAGTTAGATATTGGACAATAGAGGCAACTGTGCCCCATCGTAGCCTGTTACTTTCTTTATACTCCTTTCAAAAATTCAATAATGTCTTGTTCACTAAAATTATTCAAATCGGGAACATATCTTCCCACTGGCAATTGGTGCTTCAATACCAACACACATGGCAATTTGCTACCAACAACGTAATCCATCATCAATTCCCTACCACCATCGGAATCTGCCAAAACGTTCACCAAATAAACTGGCTCTTTCCCCAGTGGGTATTTAGACTTATCCGAAAGCACATCAAACAACGCTTGTGTAACTTTATTATCTTTAGGAGTAGCAAAAGCGAAATTGAGTAATAATGGTGGCTTAACGTTTATGTAGTTGTAAATATCTTGCTTCTCTGTGATCCAAACATCTATAATCCTATTTTGTGTGGTGAATTGTGATGCTGGTGGTGGATAGATTAAACGTTGCGATTGTGCGGCATCCTTCCAAGATTTGATCCAATCCGTTAATGAGAATGGTCTCGATTGGCTGTAGAATTTGCTTCGTTCAATAGACCTAGCCAAGTTTCTGCTAAACATATTGTGTTTCCTGTTATTATGGATTGATGAACAGGAAACATGTAAGTTTGCTAAATCTTTCCGTATTTTTGTATTTTCGGTCGCAAAATTTCAGGCTCACGTGAGTATTTACAAGGGTATCTATATCATCTATTTACAAATGTTCTCTATTCATCCCATCCATCCTTCCATCTCTGTTTCCAAAACTGACAATCAAACTGTGGCTTTCCCAACTTCTTATTTACATCGTTATGAGCTTCACATAACCATTTACCTAAATCATCTTGGGACTTTGTTTGAGGTTCATGTTTGTCTATATACTTGACGAAATCTTCACCACAATACCAACAAGGATAGAATCCTGCAAACAAGTTGAGAAACAGTTTCATGTCTTGTTGCTGTTTTGTGGTTGGTGTTTCTGGAAAAGTGGCAGCAATTGAATGAAGTAGCGTCCATGAAGATTTTCCCAATTGTGCCACGTCAGGTGGTTCTTCCTTTGCATATTTAAGTTTGTTTTTGGAAGATATGCTGGCATTATCTGAGGACTTGGTAACAGATTTGGCCGACTTTGTCTTTCCTGTCACGAACTGAAAGTCTAATAGTTCATTACATGTCCGGCACCTGTTTTGGTTAGTAATCAAAACAGTGAAAGGCGATAGTCTCTGAAACATACGGTTTGCCATCCTTGTCGTAAATAATTTTACGACCTGAAAGCCCAAATTCCGGTCTCGTGGTAGACGAGTTGTCCGGCTTATTCTTTTCTGTAGTTGGGACAGGCATGAATAAATGCTATGTTGTTTATCTAAGAACGAAATGGATTTTATTGTGAAAATATTGATGGTGCGCGGAAAACAGCCTAGAGGTTTGGTAACAATATGCAAGTATAAATATTAACAATGCCTAGCTCTAACTTTCTACATTTATTTTTATTCTTTATCTTTTGACTCTGCAACTAATTTTGCACGTTTTTCCAAAATAGCATCACACAAGTCACCTACTTCTTTGGTCTTCACTGCTGACCTAGCATTGAAAAATTGATCCAAATTGTACTTCAAACCGAACCTCAATTCGTATTCATATGCAGTGCTGATCATCTCAAACTTATCGATATCCTTTACGTATCTTGCCTCGGTATTTCTGATTTCCTCGTAATCAAACCACAACTCGACCAACTCCTTAGCAAAGTCCAGATTATACGGTTTAATCACGTCATGGAGGTAATGTATAGTTTCTTCTTCTCTGCGATGTTTTTCTGCTTTGGATATTCCAGCATATGGAGTGATGTCACCGACAAGTGATTCAGCTATGTCGTGAACAATGGCAATCTTGACACATTTGTCTTTATTTACATTGGTTGGTGGTGCAATCATTGAAATGATGGACATTCGGTACATATGGTCAGCAATACTTTCCGTGTCCAATGGCGGTACGTCATGATCCAACCAACCAGTACGTTTTTGAAATTTCAATGATGAAACGATCTGCAAAAATGCAAGCATGTAGTTTACTGGCTGTGCCGGGGATCTAGGAATTAGCAAATCTTTGATGTGTTGTGGTAATGCATCTGCTGGTTTCCACTGGTTTTCAGTCAAATTCTTGATGGAGTTCATTGGCGTTGGTGATGATGAGTGTGTGTTAATGATCTTGAATGCAATGAATGTGTTGAATATTTAAGATAAAAGTAAGCTGTTCCTAAAAGATCTACGCATCTAATAGCAAACTGGTTTGAAGCCACACAGAGAGGGAAGCAACTTTAAATGGCTGGTTGTGGTTTGCAATCAGTCTATGCTGTCCCAAAGAGAAAGAAGAGTGTTAAATCCAATCTGTTCATCACTTTTCTCTCAGAATGTAAACAAATGAACCTTTCCAACCGATGAGAACAGTTATATGCAGGAGATGATATGAAGGAATATAAACCACTTTAATACAAGGGCTAGATCTGATCAGCCCTATACAATTCACCTATTCGGAAAGTATACTAAGTTTTTTTCATTAAATTTTATACAAAGTCGAGTACAACACTTAAGCAATCAATTCAACAACACCACCAACGGCTCTAATCTTCTCTTCAGCCAATTTAGAAACAAATCTGGCCTTAACAATGACTGGAACTTCTGGTAATCTACCTTTACCCAAAACTTTACCGTAACCGTGAGCCAATGTGTCAATGACAGGAGCAGCTGATTTTGATGAACTCTTCAAGTATTCGTCCTTCTTTTCAGAGTCAACCAAGGTCCATAATTTTTCCAAGTTGATCTCTGGTCTCCAGAAGTGGTTTTGTTGTTTGTGGAAGTATCTCATACCAACCTTACCGAAGTAACCTGGGTGGTATTTATCCAAGTTAGTTCTGTGATGGTGTTGACCACCAGCCATACCTCTACCACCGGGATGCTTTCTGTGTTTACCAATTCTACCCTTACCGGCTATAATAAAAGAATGTTAGTAAATAAATTCTTGTTGGGTTTTCAAGAAGAATTTTGAACTAGATGAGTGACCTGATGTACCATAACTAGAGTATTGCTGTGGATCATGTCGACAGGAGTTGCAGACTCCTACTTGAAACTGTGAATCATCTGAACTGTGACGAGAAGTATTCGATTAGCCCATGCAAATGTGCTATTCTATTACGTCCAGGTTTGTTGGTGGAAAATTCTATCTCTTCTTCGTTCTCATGACTTGTAACTTCATCTAGTTCAATAGATCTCCCTTTTGCTCCTTTGATATATCGATGTACATACCAGAAACATTTCCTCTGTGTTTTCTGGTCTTGGTTAATCTAGTAGGCATTGTTGTATGTGTTGGTAAACCTTAGTTGATAGGAACCTTTCTGTAAAAAAAATTTCAATACTTCGAAAATTAAAATGTTTTGTTTGAGAGTGAGAGTGTGAGAGTGTGTACAGTGAGGTCTACATCGCTACCATTTACCAGTAGTTAAAAGTTTCACTTTGTATCACAAAAAGTGATGTTCGCACTACGAGATATTTCTTTTTGTTTCAATCATACGTATTAGGGCTGAAGCCCTAACGACTTTTATTCACCTACCCCAAACTTCTGCATACGTCAGTTTACCCCTTGTTTCTGGAACGTAAGTTCTAATAAACCAGATACTGAAACCACACATGACTGTAAATATGAAATAAACGGAACCTCCTGTCGCATGCAACAATACTGGGAACAGGTATCCAACAATGAAGGTCGCAATCCAATTCAAACTGGTACCAAAACTCTGGGCCGATGCCTTGGCTTTAGTTTGAGTCACTTCACCCACCAACAAAAATGGGATTGGGCCAAGACCGATGGCAAAAAAAGTGATGTATGTAAACGTTCCCACGATTGACATAATCGAATTGGTCCATATGATTCCAAAGCCCATCAAGACAGTTGCAACACCAAGGAATGTCACCGATGTAAGTAATAACGGCTTGCGACCCAATTTATCAACAACGGTGGCAGATCCAAACGTGACGACAACATTAACCAACGAAATCAAACAATTGATCAAGATTGAGTGGTTAGGAAACACAGATACCAAAACAGATACTCCGTAAAAAATGATCGAATTTATACCATCAAATTGTTGCAAAATCAATACACCAGCTGCAGCAATGAGCGAAGGTCTAAATTCAGAGGACGTAATGTATTCCCATAAAGTAGCAGTACTTTTGGACAGCTCTTGTTCTGTGTCTAGTTCGCCATTTTCCATCAAGGAATTGCTTTCCTCAGCAGATTCGTCATTAGTCTTCCAACCATTAACTTCGGCTGTAACTCCAGAATAGCTTCCCCCTCTTAATCTATGCAACACAGTGTATGCTTGATCATGATTGCCCTGATTTACCAACCACATCGGTGATTCGTCAACCCAAATCGTCAACACAATCACATTAATTGCAGCAATGACTCCAGCAGTAATTAATAACCATCTCCAATCATTGTCATTAGACCACTTAAGGGAAAGCAATTGTGTAAATAATATGCCAACGTTGATACTTACTTGATTCATTGATCCCAATAACCCCTTCGTATGTGTTGGCGAGACCTCATTTATGTACAAAGACGTGATGACTAAAGCAGATCCAGCTCCTAACCCACATATGAATCTACCAAAAAGTAGTCCATAGAATGTGTTGGCTAAACCATTCAATATCGATCCAATGACATACATTGCGCAATGCAAATAACTAGTTAATTTCCTTCCATACTTGTCAGCTAAATGTCCAACATAGAATGACCCCACCAACCCTCCTATTGAAAATATCGATGTAACTAGACCAATTTGATCCGGTGTCATTGGTATACATTGAATGTATCCACGAGATCCCCAAAATGAATCCATGTACGGCACTGGTCCTGGTTGTGAACGCTTACATGTAAGTACTAACTCAGGCGAATTGAGTTCGGCCATGTGGTACCCAAATTGTAAAGACCCAAGGCATATCGTGGTGACTGAAAATAGCAAGTTAGCGGTAAGCTTCTGCTGCTGCTGCTGCTGCTGTTGGTGTTGTGATGATGGCATATTGTAGTGTGGTGTTATCTTTAGTTTGCTTCATTTATCGTGATCAATTTTGTGGGACGTCTAAAAATAAGGGATTAGCAAAAACGCTACCGAGACAAATATTACGAATTTCAAATCATATATAGTATTACAGTCATTTTAATTCTAAATAATTGGCAAAAAATTCCCCACAATCATCATGGGTATCCCGAATACATCTCTTTTTAATGTCCACACGCAACCAGTTCTAATTTTGACATCTGGCTTTGGCGTTAACAAAGTACATTCCGTCATTGTAGCACCTAAAAAATCCCCGAAGGCAATTCTAGAAAATACTTGAAAATATTCAACCACTGATTTGTCATCTAGTAACTCAACAATGAATTTCCGCTGACCTTTACCCATTAGCTGCTCTTTGTTCCATCCAGTTAAAACACAAAATTCATCTCCCACGTAAGCTATTTCGCCAGTTCTTCTCCATACAATAGTCGGCGTACCACTGACTTTAATAAAATTGTCGTATGTGAGTAATGTTCTTTGAAAACATTGTTCCATAAATATCAAATCATGCTCCTTTAATGAATTGGTACAGGCAATGAAAGATGGTCGGTAAATGGCCATTGATTTCGCCATCTCGACTAGCAAAGGTTTGGGGAACCGTTTGCGTAAATAGGCAATAAGCGAATGGTACCCAGGCGTATATGAAAATGGTTTAGTAACTTTTGCGTAAATCTCCTCTGGCTCTTTAAAGAACGCTTCTTCTTTGCCGCTGACGTTGCTCGGATTGTTTTCGTCATGCAGGATTCCAATTGAAAATGACAATTTCAGTTTTGAGTTTCGCTCTTCATACACTGTGTAATCTGTGTTTTTCATCTCTTCGATAGCAGTGATAATATCGGGAAATAATGATGTCTTTTCGGAATCTATTTGACCAATAAAATATTGATTGATTGATTCATCACATTTGGGATATTTTGAATCTTCAAATAAGGTACTCGTATTTCTGAATGTTGGTGCTGTTAATACATCCAGGTGCTTATGTTGTAACCCGTTGTTGTATGTCGTTGTCTCTGTCCCTCTTTGGTACTCCACTTCGGGTATTGGCGGCACTGTGTTTCCTGCGTTGGACATATTATGGGGTGATAGATTTGGGGACATAATATGTGAGTTGGGAGTTGCTTCATTTGACGTTGTATGATGGCCGCCAAAGTTGTCTTGCAAAATATTGGAAAGGGTGGCATACTCCAAATCTGCGGCAGTGGAGAGAAATTTTGACTTTTTTTGATATTGGATAAACGAAGTTGGTGAGTTTGCACTAGTTGGTGCTCTACTTGATTGTTGTGGAGCTAATTGAGAATTTGAAGATGACTGCTCCTGCTCCAGCTGTGAATGCTGGCGAGACTGATTGAAAGAATTTTGGTAGTAGTAGTCAGCTGTGGATTGGATTCCCAGTCCTGACGCATTATGTTGGAACAAGGTGGCTTGGTATGTCGTATGGTTGGGAGTGAAATTATTTGGTTGTGGTAGCAGCTGAGGTCGCTGAGGCTGCAGATACAATTGATACTGTTCTGGAATTGCCGAAGCTGGTCTAGCTAAGGGTGGTGATATTGATTGCATTTGGGGTTGAATCTGCTGCTGATCGGCAACTTGTTGTTGCAATTGTGTTTGAGGCTGTAGTGCAGGAGCACTCACACCTTGATGATGGAGCGGAACTTGCTGGTCCCGCTCGTTTGACTGACGCAGTTGTAAACGGGAGTGTATATCGAGAAATGCATGATTATTCTGTCCTAAAGGCAAGTTTTGAGCATGAGGTTGTTGTAACGTCGTGTTCAATGAGTAGCCGTGTTGCAAGTCATGGCTTGATTGATGATCTTGAGGTAGACTCTGTGTTCTTTTTATCGTCAAGCTGGAATTTGGGACATCATCTAGGTACTTTTTCCGTTTACGAGGGGCATCTTCACATGTTTGATCCAAACCTCGTTGAATGCATCTCTTACAAGGTCTTCCCGGGTCACATGTCATGTGTGCCTTGTGACAGTGGTTGCATGCTCTCGATGTTTTCTTCCTTCTCTGGTGCATCACGTTAGTAATGAGACCTTCAGTAAGTGGGGATCTGAATTATACGTACGGGTTTAACAGTGGGGTTACTATTTTCGGTACCGTTCTCATGATCAGAGTCAGGATATTTCACTTCTTGGCGTTCATTCATCTTACTCTTGATAGCAAAGTTATCCCTCTTATATATACATTTGATATTGAGACATGTAATGTGATACTAAACTGGTAAACTGCTGGTAGCTGTTCCTCACCCATTGAGATTGACCAAAATCCGCACATACAAAGAAAAAGAGAAATTATTGAATCATATCCTCGGCTGGGTAGTGCTACCAATTGACTGATGGGGTATCAATCTTACTCGGCTACTCGACGTTAGGATTTTTACAATACGAAGGAAACTGATAAATCAATTTAGAAAATTTATAGTTTCTTGATGTGTAATAATACTGATCAAATTTATTTTCTCATGTCTTGAATAATTTTGCAACCAAATGATCCAAAAGAATGAGACAATAATTTGAGGATTGAAAATCCATTTTTTGCAAGTATGATCTAATTAGTTATACCTCTAAGTAAGATAGACTTTTACAAGTGCATCAGAACAATATCTTGCAAAGCTCATACTGAATAGAAATATAACTGAGGAGATTGTAAAGAGAAGGTCTTTTAGGGATTTTTTGCTAGTGGTGTCTGTATGTACATTCAGGCTACATCAAACACGAGTGAATTTACAGTTTAAAAAACTTCAAACCCAATTTTATAATCCATGACACCCTGCATCCTTTAAATAGTTGCAAAAAGCGTCCCCTGTGTTTAGTGGTACAGTTGCATAAATAAAATAGAACAGAGGAATTGAGGTGAAAACGACAATGAGAAGAAAAAAAAATTTATTTAGCAAAAAGAGGATTCAATGAAGAGTCGTTTGAGTCAATTCTTATCATTGAAAACCACTAGATTCTTTAGATTTTCATTTCAACGATACCTGTACGTTCCTAAACGTTGCATATCTATATCCCCTTACGTTATGTCTGATTTCATCACCAAATTTGAAAAATTGACCTTGGATCAAATTCCATCAAAATTGGAAACCATTGAATTTCCAAAATTAAATAATGAGCAATTAGCTTTATCTTCTCAATTTGAAACTTTGTCAAAAAGACTAGATGAAAGTGATACATTGGCACAAATTAATGATTCATTAAGAAGCAAAACTTTTGTCGTTGGATCAATTCCAAGTAAAGCAGATTTGATCTTGTTTGAACAAGTGTTCCCATTGGCATCAAAATGGACTTCCAAGGAAGATATTACCAAACATAGACATTTGTTGAGGTGGGCTGATTTGGTTCAAAACACATTGGTGAATGTTCCAGAACCAGTCAAGATTGATTACGATATTGAAATACCAAGAGAAATCAAAGAGAAGAAGAAACCAGCAGCAGCAGCTAATGTTCAAGGTAAAGATGCCGCTTCTGCCAAGGGAGATGCTAAAGCAGATAAAAAGAAACCAAAAGGTGAAGCAGTTGCTGGAGGAGCTCCATCTGATCAAAAACCATATCAAGAATTAACCGAGGAGGAGAAACAGGCTAGAGCAGCAGCTAAAGAAGCCAAGAAGGCAGCTAAAGCCAAAGCCAACGCTGAAAAAGAGAAACAAAAACAGAATGAAAAAGCCGCATCTGCTGCTCCTCCATCACCAGCAATGGTTGATCTTAGAGTTGGATTCATTCAAAAAGCAGAAAGACATCCAAACGCCGACTCTCTTTACATGTCAACTATTGATATGGGGGATGAAGAAGGTCCAAGAATCGTATGTTCAGGATTGGTCAACTATGTTCCAATTGAAGAAATGCAAAAGAGATATGTGATTGTTGTTGCCAATTTGAAACCAGTCACAATGAGAGGTGTCAAGAGTTGTGCTATGGTTTTATGTGCTTCAAATAAAGACGATGGTGTGGTTGAATTTGTTAACCCACCAGAAGGTTCTAAACCAGGTGACAAAATCTTTTTCGAAGGTTATAACGGTGTTCCTGAAAAACAGTTGAACCCAAAGAAGAAAATTTGGGAAGCTGTTCAACCTAAATTTACCACTACTGAAAACTTTGAAGTTACCTATACTGAAGAAGGTAAACCACCTGCATTTTTGGTGAATGAAAAGGGAGAGAAATGTAAAAACAGTACTGTTGTTGGCGCAAATGTCAGTTAGATGTATGTGTGTGTATATTGTATCACCTGTCATGAAGCAGTAGACAAAACATGCTGAAACTCAACCTACAAAGTCAACGAAGTTTACCATATGGATGGTGCTATTTGCAGTCCATTACTTTCCTCATTTTTCAATATCTTTACAACTCGACAATAATCAAAATAAAGTACCTTCCAGCTCTGCTCAAGTAAATCAATATTATTATACAGTAGCCTCGTCCTCAACACATTATCAACCACTCTCCAACTATATTTAGCTCTGGCACGATTCAATGAGAATTCCTTGGGACCAGCAAGTAAATGGTCATTGATGATATGAAAAGGATTGAAAATGCATGAGTATGCTTCCATTCGTAGGTAATTTGATATCGATTATTTCCTCGTTGTTTGATTGAAAACTGAGCTTTATAACCCGCCATGCTTGATCCTGGTTGATGGAAAGCGGTGATGGCAGATATATCTAATGGATGCAGTCGAATTCCGTCTCGACCACAATGCCAATATTTATAGTTGCGCTCTCTTTTGAATATCAACTATCGATTATACTTTGATAAATATTTTGTGGAAATGTCGAGCTGCGGTTTTGTAAAGTCGTATGTCATTTCATCATCAGGTAAGAATACTTTTTGTAACCGGCGGTGTGGATTGATTGATTTGCAATGTAATTGTACCGAAAGTGGTGGGCAGTTCCAAATTCTGGTTCCTCTATCTATCGAAGTTCCCCTAGCGGTGATGATACCTTCTTCGTTTCGAAATCATGTAAGTTAAAATTGGTGTTGGGGTATTCTTGATTGAACATTCAGTTGAAAAATGTATTGTCTGAAACCGGGTACTTGATGATAGCAGCAATTTGAATGTGTGAGAATTTGATAGCTTCTTGAACATCCTCAAGGGAAAAGAAACTTTTCACCAATGGAGGCAAAGATTGATTAATTTTAACCTCGAACGATCCATTGTTTAATTTCGCATCTTTTAATTTAGAAATTTATTGTTGTATTTCGAATGCAAATTTAAAAAATCTGGAATGCCCATATAAAACCGTATCCAATACTTGGTTGGTTACGAATACTTCATTCTGTGAGTAGTTGCCGTTCGCATTATTGCGTATTCCATTTCGGTTTTAAGGTTGTAGTTTACTTTTAACGTTAGATCCCTGAAGTGGTTCGTGAGTAGTCCGCGGTAGTATGGTTGATTGTGCTTGGTTCATAGAAGTTGAATGTCGGTTGGAAGTAATAGAGTACCCGTCCGTCTTCATGGCGTCTTGAGTGCTTGTTTGGTTCTGAAAATCACCCATCATTCCAGTTGCAGAATATGTTCCCCTTTGTGTCAAAAAATCTTCAAAATTTTGGTCCGTATCTACCTCGCTAGACAATGCATCAACAACCAGGTCATCAGCAACACCATTTTTCGTCGAGGTATTCTTGCAGTCGTGATGTGCAATCTCATTTTATAAAGTACGGGTCACTCCAAACAATGTCCTTGATAAATTAATAACCTTTATATTCTTCGTTTGAAATCTCAGTGGTTCAGATTGTGATTTCTTCTTGATCTTTTGTTTTGGAGAAATAATGAAAAATACAGGTTTGTTTTACCTAAAGCTCAGTTTATACATCGCTGATGCATTTGAAGATGTTACAACACTCCAGTTGAAATTGGAGCAGGCTGGGATGGTACTTTGTGGACTCAATTGACTAGATCCGGGTGTATTGCCGTTTATTTATAGGCTTGGCGGGCGATGAAGCTTTAGTATGTGGTACAGTAGATTGTTCTTGAAAGCATCTGTCAGTAAATTAATGTTCTTGTACTTTGTATTGTATAATGTAAGGCTTTACCGGATTCACAGCCAATGGGTTCTTATTTAGTCAAGATAAATACCCGGTAGCTAGATTAAACACAACCAAAGTGCGTTCAAAGGTTAATTGGATAACTGGTAAGGTTGCAATTACAGAACCAACCTACGTCAATGGGTAATTTGGGTTTGGTAACTTTAATTTTTGAAGTCCAAGTAATGTCGCATCAATCTGACACACACTAATTTTTTCGACATTCTTAAATCTTTCAGAGTCCGGGGATTGATCTAAATTTTCAAATTAGATTCGCTTGTTTCAACGACACGAGCAAAAATTTGGAAATGGCTTTCTATCTCGAAACTTGACATTTTATCACCATAATCTGGTTGCCTCAGCTATTGTTGATAACCAGCAATGTAAGTTGTGATATATCCGATCCCATACTAGGTACGTGCATGTGCATGATGCATTGAACGCTACAATAGAAAACAAAAAATAGGATGGAAAATCAGTTTAAAAAACACAAAACGCACAAAATTAATTATGAATTGAGTTTGATGTTTGTAGCGTAAAGCTCAACAAACACAATGCATTGTGATCAACATCACTTAAGCAACTTACATAATTTGTTGAGTGATGAAGTTTTCTTGGTTTTTTGGTTGATATTGTTATAATTGTGATTACAATCTGTGTTTGTATCTCACCATTATTGTATATGAGTTTGTGTTAAATAAAATAATTACACACACACGCTTTCTCCTCTAGATCTCGTTATCATTCTCCATCATCAACTATCATTGGTTCATAAATTTGTCGTAGGCTTTGTTAAACTTTAGGTCACCTAAACTTAAGAATTGTGATTCAACAATTCTATTTCAATCACTTGTAAATCCAGCATAATGTACTTGCCTTACCGTTACACTATGTGACAGTTGGTATCATGGCTTGGACCCTCAATTGTAATAAAATAATGGCCACCCCTTCGGCAAAGCGGAAAGACAACAAATGCCCAAATAGAATTGATGTAAGGAATTTTCTGACCAGAGATGTGCAGAGATTTAGTGATCTTATAATAAAATATTCTTAATCAAGCCGCACCTACCCACAAACTTTATATTTAAAATTTACATAGGAGTCTCTTTCTCTAAGATGCAATGTAGTGACAGTTGAAGACCCTATATAACAATGTAACTAATGTAATATAGTATTTGTTAATTGTTCTATGCATAATTAGAACGTGTGCATATATAAGATGGATTACCTTCTATTCTATATAGGGACACACTCTCGCATTTGATTCTCTGGGTTTTCCATATTTAAAAAGTAAAAAATAAAATTTATTTATTTTTTTTCAAAATTAAATTTCTCACACCCTCTCCTCATTTCTCCCCCATTTCATTACTCATCAGGAACCACAGAACTTTGACAACCAAATCATATATATAAATATATATATATACATAAATATACAGACGCCAACGTCCCATAACCAAGTGTCCACAGTACATATACCACCACACGCTTAAACACACCCAACACTTACCACCACATCTTTTCTTTCACAATATGAACAACGATCCACAAGACTTGTCTCCACTCACAATATCAACCTCAAGCTCAGTTGCCACCCCCGTATCTTCTTCTAAACTGAATATGGTAAAAAAGCCATCTACTGAACCGAAGAGAAGACGGGTTACTCGCGCTTGTGACACATGTCGTGCAAAAAAAGTCAAATGTGATGGTAGACAACCTTGTATTCACTGTACCGTGTATTCATTTCGTTGTACCTATGATGAACCAAATATTAGAAATAAAAAGAACTCGGGTATTCCCAAGCCATCACTGCCTAATGTTGTTGCTGCATTACAGGCCGCAGCAGCAAATGGTACATTATACAATGATCACGACCAACTGTTGAGAAATTTAGGTGGTGCTGCTGCTGCCAATACAGCCAATGCTGCTGTTAATGGTAGCCAAGTGAATGCTTCTATTGCTACTGCTGCTTCAAACCCACCAAATGGTGTACCAATCGACTCATTCCCAACAAAGAACTTAATCATTGCTCAGCAAATTATCAGTGCACTACTCCCCAAACTACAATTCAGCTGTTTAGACCAAAACTTGGATTTCGATTTAGATAGATTTCAAAAGATTATTTCCCACATGAGTCAAAAGTCGTCTTCATTTGTATTAAATACCAATGAAATTGCTGATTTGATGCACGACAAAGAATCTATAGTACCGCCGCCAAGAAAAGCATCAGCAGAAACTTTTAGTGACGATTATACTGCGACAACACCTCGTGAAGTTAAATTAATCCTTCCTAGTAAAGAAGAGGCATTGGAATTGATTTACACCACTTGGAACAAAGCATGTGTTTTGTTTAGATTTTATCATCGACCATCACTTATTCAAGAAATAGATTTACTATATTCATTGGACCCTAGTGAGTATGGTGATAGACAACAAAAATTTCTTCCTTTTCTTTATTCAAGTTTAGCCTGTGGATGTTTATTTAGTAAATCACCATACAAGAAAACTTCACATAATGAGAATCTAGAAGATGACGGATTCAAGTACTTTTTGGAGGCTAGGAAGTTGATGGATATTACCAATGTTGGTGATATAAGTTCAATTCAAACTATTGTCATGATGATTATGTATTTACAATGTTCAGCTAGATTGTCTACTTGCTATTCATATATTGGAATAGCTCTTAGAAGTGCATTAAAAGAAGGATTACATCGTAATTTATCCATTTTTCAGAATTCCAAACGCAAATTAGATCCAATGGAGATTGATACTAGGAAAAGGTTATTTTTTACCATATACAAAATGGACATCTACATCAATAGTTTACTAGGATTACCTCGCTCACTTACCGAAGATCAATTTGATCAAGAATTGCCAGATGATTTAGATGATGAAAATGTCACTAGACAAGGGTACTTGTACGAGAAACAAGGAGGAAGATTAAGCTCGGCAGGTTGTGCCAATTATCACACCAAATTGATGTTTATATTGTCACATATTCTTAAAGAATTATACCCTGTCAAGATTACAAATACCGAGGAAAACAAGTTTTTACATGAGCAACGACAACACGAGCAGAATCAGACTCAGGAGTCCAACCAGTCACACACATCGCCAGCAAGTCTGCAAGTATCACCACACCTGCAACCACAACCTCCACAACCGGTGAAGCAAGAGTCACAACACCCATTCACAAAGTCACCAACAGTGCCAATGTCCACTCTTGGAAAACTTCCCCTGACCTTAACCACCCCTTTACCATCGGCACCAGATAGAATTCATACCAAGGTTACTGAATTGGAGATGGAATTGAAGATATGGTTGGACAGTTTGCCACGTGAATTACAACCTACTGATCCTAATGTGGAGAGAACAGATATCCCTGAGAAGTTTGTTCTTGCCAACTATTATCTACATTTGTCATTTTTAAATTGTCAAATTATGCTTTATCGTCCATTTATCCATTTTGTTAGTGATTCAATGAATGGATCTTTATCAGATCCCAGATCATTGATCAGAGGGCGCAATTGTATCAAAATCGCACGTATGGTTGTGAAATTAGCAAACAAGATGATTGATGAACAGTTGTTGATTGGAACATATTGGTTTTCAATGTACACCATTTTCTTCAGTATCGCATGCTTGATGTATTATTTCCATTTTTCAAACTACAACAACAATGGACTTGGTGTGAATGCATGTGGTGTATTATTTGATGATGACTTGAATGTTGAAGTAATTAAAAAGGATATTGAAATTGGAAAAAAAGTGTTGGATTCATTAAAGGATTCATCTAATAGTTCGTTGCGAATTTATAATATGTTGAATACGTTGTTTGAACAATTGAATCGTAGGACAGCATCGAAAACGGTATACAAGAAACAACAACAGCAACACCAGCCATCATCTTCGCAATCAACCCAACAAGCTGAACAAGCTCAACAGCAAATGCAACAAAACGCCAATATTCTTCTTCAAGAAAATGTGAAGAGTACATTTAAGAATTTTGATGAAAATAATCGCTATGTGAACGGTTTTAAAAAGGATGATTTGAGTGAATTTTTCAAGGACGCCAGTATTGCTCGATTTCAATCAACGTCAGAAATTCCTAAAGATTTAGCTAATATCGAAAAACTCCTGGTGATTAAAGAAGAAGATAACGAAGAGATTGGCGGTAATGTTGGAGCTGGTCTTACTTCCAATTACATGCCGGGTGTGTTTGATAAACTTGATGCACAAATATTTGGCAAGATTCTTCCACCTTATATGTATGATCAGCAACATTTGCCAAATAATCAAAAGTTCCAACAACAACAACAACAACAACAACAACAACAACAACAAGGGCAGCCACAGCAGCCACAACCATTTCAGCAACCTCATCAACAACAATATGCTTCTACCGAGCAGCCACAGCAGTTTACACAATATGAGCCGGAACAAGGAAGTAACATCTACAATTCCCAAAATTCGTTTGTTGCTAACAACAATAACAATAATTACAATCCTGATGAAGATTTAAATTTTGAAGAGATTTTCGGTGCTTTGGATGGATTTGCACCAGGGAACATGAGTGGTGGTGTTGGTGGTAACAATCCTATTGATTATTTAGCACCATTTTGAACGAGAGAGAAAGAGAAGAAAGACATCAAGTGATAGAGAGATAAGACGTTTAAGCGATAACGGACAAGGTCAATTAGATTTATTTATATGTTTTTTGACCATTCTGTATATTTATTCAACCAGTGTAATTTGTATGTATATTTGTAATATATTAATTGGGTCTGTAACAAAGAAAGAGGCAAAGTACCGAATATCTCCGAATACACCTTTGATTGGGCTGAAAGTGGTAATAGACAGGATATTTGGAGACATAGATAAGTAACGGCTATAACGGGTACGACAAAACTTTTTAAAGTCACGTGCACGGGGTATATAATTCCGAAAAATAATTATGCAGGTCCGAGATTTTGAAGTTATCCGTAGAAAAGCAAAAAAGGGTACCCACCGTTTATCTGCGTGAGAATATAAATAGGAACAATACAAACAAAGAAGGGCAGATAACATTTCTAAATCTAACAGCCAGCTAACTGGCATACCTTTACAGCTTTGGAGGGTTGAAACGCTGAGTTTGGCTCTTCTTAATTGATAGAACTTTTGGTTCCTCTTAACTCCGTGGATTTTGACTTGACATTCAGTTTTGTGTAAGATGTCTTTTCGCTCATTGGATTGCTATATGCGACAGAAGCATTTTTTATAACCGTTGGTTTGGAATGCCATAAATTCTAAAGTAATCTCGTATTTAGACCTGGACTAATTTAGTTGAACCTCAATTCAACTTCGAAATATTTGAATATCATTTGAAGTAAAAAGTGACATCATTTGCCCGGCTTTCGATAATCCAATCTGACGTTTTGTTCAAAAATCTTATTGTTCTTCTCAGTGATTCAATTTAATCCGATCTAGGGATTTCAAAATCGGCGCAAAATTGAAAATAGAATAAATATTCACTACATCTTCCTACGGTAACAGACAGCTGGCAATATCATTGGTAGCTATTTCACAATGTTTAGCAGAATTGCAACTAGGAGGTTTATACCTACCCCCTTTAGTACAAGGTTAACTACCGGCACAAGACTTAATCTATCGGCACCACGTTTCACCAAGTCATATTCCACGGTGAATCTGCCACTGCCACCACATCCTACTTATACTTCACTTGTTCTCAATTTATTCAAATATGCTCTTGGTGCTGGTGCGTTGGGAGCAGCCGGGTTTGTGGGTTTTGTTGGATACAAGATTTATGCTGAAACTCATCCTGGTAAACAAGAGCCACAATCTCCCACTTTCTCCAGTGGTGAACGCAAAAAGACATTGGTTCTTTTAGGTTCTGGATGGGGATCAGTCGCATTATTAAAGAATTTGGATACTACTTTATACAATGTGGTTTTAGTTTCACCAAGAAACTATTTCTTATTTACTCCGTTATTACCTAGTGTGCCTACTGGGACTGTTGACATGAAGTCCATTATTGAACCAGTTAGAGCAATTACTAGGTTGTGTAAAGGACAAGTGGTGTATTACGAAGCAGAAGCTGTTGATATTGACCCTGAAACAAACACATTGAAGATCCAACAATCAACAACGGTACATTCGGGTCATTCAAAACAAAGTTCAGCATCAACTAAATCGGAGAAAATTGGTGATGGAAACATCGAATATATTAATGCTACACTTCAATACGATTATTTGGTTGTTGGAATTGGTGCTCAACCATCAACATTTGGTTTACCAGGAGTTGCTCAACACTCAACCTTTGTTAAAGAAGTTGGTGATTCATTGAGGATCAAAAAGACATTGATTGATCTAGTTGAAGCAGCCAATTTATTACCAGAAAATGATAAAGAGCGTAAACGATTATTACATGTTATTGTATGTGGTGGTGGTCCAACTGGTGTTGAAGCCGCTGGTGAAATTCAAGATTATATTGATCAAGATTTGAAAAAATGGATGCCTGAAGTTGCTAAAGATTTAAAAGTAACTCTTATTGAATCGCAACCAAAAGTATTACATACATTCAACCCTAAATTGGTTGAATATACTAATCAAGTTTTCCAAGATACAAATATCAATCTTGTTACGAGTGCTAGAATCAATTCAGTTGATGATAAATATTGTACTGTTTTCCATAAACAATCCAAAGATACTGAGATTGTTCCCTATGGTATGCTTATATGGGCCACTGGTAATGCCACTAGAGACTTCACTCACGTATTGATGGACAAAGTAGAAGAACAAAAGAATGCCAAACGTGGATTCCTTGTTGACAAATATTTGAAATTACAAGGATCATCAAACATCTTTGCCTTGGGAGATTGTACATTTACCAAGTATCCACCCACAGCACAAGTTGCTCATCAACAAGGTGAATACTTGGCCAATTATTTCGATAAGTTACAAAAATTATCAAGCTTGAGGTACAAAATTGATCATGAACAAAACCCATCAGAAACATTGAAATCACGAGCTGTCAGATTAGAAAAGAATTTACCACATTTCATTTACAATTATCAAGGATCATTGGCTTATATTGGAAGTGAGAAAGCAGTGGCAGATTTGGCTTGGGGCTCGTGGTCAAATGTATCGACTGGTGGTAATTTGACTTATTTGTTTTGGAGATCAGCTTATATTTACATGTGTCTTTCGGTAAAGAATCAAATCTTGATTTGCATTGATTGGTTGAAGGTGTATGCTTTTGGAAGAGATTGCTCAAGGGAGTAGAGTGGAAAATTAAAGAGTAAAATCTTTATACTCGAGGCCGATACTATTTATATATTTAGAGATGGTTTAAACAAATACAAATAATAGACGAGACCCATTGTAATACGTTTTTGATGTTAAACTAGTAGGTGCACTTGCATTCGGAGGTTGGGTCATAACGCTACCATTCAGCATGACAAAAAACCTCATCTCGTTGCGACTTTTACTACCAACTAAACTACTACACAATATAGAATAACTACCAATCGCCTTTTACAGTAAGACACATATATCCAAGCAGAACATGAGTGACAGAAGAAGAATAACAGGACCAGTAAATACATTGGTACCAACTATTCCCACTCCCGACGACAATACATCATCAACAAAAGTTACACCAACCCAATCCGCCACTTCCTCCTCATCAAATCAAGTACCGCCATTCTTTCTCAAACATGGACTAATCACAAACTCCAACGGATCAGCATACTTAGAAATCAATGACACTACAATAATCCAAGTATCAGTCTTTGGACCACGACCAATCCGTGGCTCATTTATAGATAAAGCAAGTATTAGTGTCGAAACGAAATTCCTTCCCCATGTCCCTCAACCACAATCAGACATCTTCAATGACTCAAACAACAACAGTAACGGTAGGGATACATTCAATGCATCAGGATATAGGACAGGTATGAGTCCAATTGAACATCGATTTAGTTCATATTTAGAATCATGTCTATTACCGAGCATCTTGTTATCAAAATACCCCAAATCGACAATTGACCTACAGGTTAGTATAATTTCTACTGATCCACAGTGTCGTGGGCTTGGTGGCATGTTGTGGCTTATGCAGTGGATTGTTGTTGTTTCAAGTTTAGCCATTATTGATGCAGGAATTGAAATTAGGGATGTTGTAACTAGTGGAGTTGTTAAATGGACTCGCGAGGGGGAAATTCGTATAGGACAGGATTTGGATTACAAAAAAGAAGAAGGTGGCGTTGAGAATGGTATTTATGCGTTAGTTAGTTTTATGAATTTGAAAAATGATGAAATTGTTGGATGTTGGTTTGAAGGAGACGGAGATGATGATGGATTGTCAGAATCAGAAGTGGAAAAGTTGATTGATGAAAGTTGCAAAATGTCAAAATTGATTAGAGCAAATTTGAATTCATATTTATTGAAGTCGTTCAGTTGAGAAAAAGAGAAGCTAGTTGTGTTTACTTTTATCTTGTGTATAGATATTCAGTTGTATATACAATGCTCTTTGTTGGGTGCTTTATTGATCCTTTTTGACAGTAAAATCATATGACAAATCGTTTAGAATTTGATTAATATCATACAATTTCTTAGCCACATCCTTAATGGAAATATTATCATGATTAAGGAATATCTTGGAACTTATGCGAATATTTGTTGCTTGCGATACAATTGTACTTAATAAATTGTACAATTCCAAAACATTAGTATCCAGTTGTGTAGCTATCGATTGTATTGAAGTATCATTCGAATCAATGTCAAATACTTTATCAAATATTTCCGTCTTCAACTCCATAGCAAATTCATCTAATAAGGATTCCTCATTAGGCACATCAATATGTTTGGATTTAATTTCAAATGGCTCAGAAATATAGGCGACATCATGTCCACCATCTAAATGATATCTTACTTCATAAACACCTTGTTCCCAAAACAATTTGTCTTTAACGAATGTGAATGAACCATTGGCAGTTTCACAATTGGTCCATCTACCTGATGATGAAAGTAAAGTTTTGTTTCTTGAATAAGTAGTTTGCAGAATCTTGTATAAACCAATCCAATCTTTCGGAGAGTGAGTAGCTGCAGGAGATTGCCAATTGACTTTAATTGGAGACCCAATGGTGATATATTTCGAATTTGCTGCTTGGTCAACATTTAGTCCTGGAAGAGTCAATTTATAATCTGAATTGGCAAACGACAAGTTTTGTGATAATTCAATCAATTTTTGCTTTGATAACTTAACTTTGGAATTTTGTAAATCCTTGATGAAATTTTCAAATGATTCCGCAATACCTAATCCAGGATTACTTCTTCTTCTTCTCATTGGCTCATCATTACTGATTCTTCTTTGAATTACGTCGGGGATCAAATGTTTCTTAAATGTTTTCGTGACACCTGAGTCCTGATTCACTTCTTGCTCACCGTATACCCTAAGCATGTGAGCCTTTTCAATGAAATTAATACGGATAAAGTTGTTGGCAACCCATAAAATACAACATACAATATTTTCATAAGTTGGCCATATAATGAAAACACCCATAACTCCACAAACACCAAAGATTTGTTCTGGATTGTTCAAATAACGATAGACACCGGCTTTGGTTAAATGCTGCGATTTAGGAATGAAGAAATCACCATAGAAGTAGCCAAAGTATCCAATCAGATCAATAATGGATGCATTAATCCAAGTTTGGGTCACAATCAATAAACAACCAACAAATACTCTCAAATAAAACAAATGATGGAAAAGTACTTCGGTTGTTCCTTGTAAAACATGTGCCAAATTCATACCAAATAAGGATGAGTAGGTCAAATTAATCAACGAGTTGTACAAAATTGCCCAATTGTTTAGCGATTTATCAACCGGGATATCATTTGAAAGACACCATTTGGTGAAATATTTGAAATAACTTTGCAAAATCAACAACGTATTGATAAAGAAACTTTCAAACAACTTTGTTCCCACAGTCAAGGCGAAAAACAACTTGTATGAATTCTTGGACAATAATGGAATAATAACCCCATAAGTAAAAATCAAAATCAAATTCAAAACATCACTTGCTCTCATCCAATTAAAGTTATAGAAACCAACCAATGGTGGCATATTTTCAAAATGTTTCAAGTCTTTCAACTTTAAAATCTTGATTAAGTTAATTTCATTCTTAGAAGGACCATAGATCTTATCGATATGAGGGTTTTCAATATAATGAAGAAAAATCATTTGTAAGAAATGGCCAAAGATTGCAATTGCCAACACCGTATATGATTTAGCAATCAAAGCGAATCCATAATATCCAACATATCCAACTGAATACATTGGATGTGGTACCATTTCAAAGACACCATCAAAAATCAATTCTTCATTATTAATTTGTCTGAAAAAGAAATCACCCCAATACCAAGCATAGTCTTTAATTGTATTATGGGCATTAACTTTGACCCATAAATTGAACAAAATCAAACTGAACCCAACAAGTATTCTCAAATAAACCGTCCAAGTGTTTGAAAACTCATTGGCATTGGCCACTGAGCAAGTGTAAACAACACAACAAAAAGTAACAAAGTCTGACATCAAGATCAAATCAACAAATTTTCTAAACACAAGCCAAGTGTTGAATTCAATGGGTAATGATGAGATAACATAATCTTTACCTCGTTGCGATTTAACTTCATTTTGAACTAATTTAGCCCAAAACAGGTTATTCTTGGTATCAAAAAACTTACCATCTCTAGCCCAAGATACTAATCTGTTATGGTTCGATTGTTGTTGTAATAACCAACCAATACCAAAATTATAAGACAATCTCCAAAAAATGTAGAGCCCAATGAATACTCCAATTCGCACTTGATTCAGCGGTATTAAAAACACAAGCATGTTAGCACACAAGCATCCCAAAATTACCAATTCTAAATTAGATTTGTGTATTGATGGATCAAATAATGTCTTTACCATATCATGAGTTTCTGGGACAACAAAAGTCTCACCAGAAAATGTGATACCCTTCGGACCATTAGTGGACAGCACATAGTCCTCTCGTTTTTCTTCCATTGGAATATTGTTGACCTCTGTTTGGACTGACATTGTAGGAACAGAAATTGTGGCAGCAAATTTGTATTTTTTCTTCTGTTTCTTAAACGATGACACCGCAATTCAAATTTCAAGCAGGTGTATGGGGGAGTGGTGATTTGAATAGATTGGAAGGAAGGTGTTAAAGTATTAGCAAGCTCAGTTGGTCAAAAAAGAGAATACCGCTGTATATAGAAAAGGACTTCTGTTTGGTTGAAAAAGTGTTGAAAAATTTTCTAAATCTTATTGAAATGTTATTATACGTAATATGCGGTTCGTAATAAGCCGGAAAAAGGAGACCGAGAAAGAGACTAAATTTTGTGTGGGGGAGGGATTGAACAAAGGGCACATCTTTGTTTATTCACCACCAACACCTTCACATCTGTTTGATGGTCTTTAGACAATCCATACGAGGTATTTCGTCACTTGTTACTACTACTGTCACTACTGAAGGAAAGATGGGAACATAATTCTTTGTAAGAGGTGTTACGTATTCTGTATGATTATGTTAGTACTGCATATAAACTTTTGTTGGTTCTTTTTACAGCTAATATTACACAGAACAAAATACGATTTTGATAAGCCAAAGACAGAGATCAATGTGATAAGAGACAACTGACTATCTTGGTATCACTCCCAACTATACGTACATCAAAGTCTTCTTCAGTAAATGAATAACACTAGGGAAATACCAATGTAATCTTAATCTAATTTGAAGTTATACACAAGCTGTTGTTTTGGGTTGATATGTATATATTCACAAACAATAGATTCGAATTACAAACAAAATCAATGATCTTGTGAGTATTAATTATTGCACACAAGTACACTACCACTAATTCGCTTTTACAATTTGCATGTGATATTTTTATACACTTTTGTGTTTGCAACCAACCAACAAACAACTTACACCTAATGATAATGAAAAGGTACCTCAACTCGATCTCAGACCAGTCAGTAGAGGAGCTAAACTGCTCACCACACATGCATAATATACTGAAGCTTTGTTTTACTCCATCGGTGAATCATATAGTACCTAGCAGAAATATAGTCTACTTTTATTGTACCACAACCACATACACTTGTACTCCTTTACTCAAAGTTATTGTTTAGTCAAGATATAACAGCATCTGTTTACAGCTAAAAGGAAATGCAGTAAGAGGATCACAGCTACAACTGTTATTTTCGGTTTACAGACAAGACTTTCAAAACGTAAGATTAAAACATTAAATAGATTCATTTTCAGTGTACGAAACTAGACATTGGGCCAGACAACACCATTCCCTAACGAATTTCATAAATCCTTTCCAAAATTAAAAAAACAAAGGGGACCAATCAATAATCCAATGGAATCGAAAATCAGGAACTCAAATGAATTCTTTTTGACCCAAAACGACACATGTTGCTCCTCTATAGTTTACCTCGTATATTGATTTAAAAGGCTCCAACAAGAGCTTGGAAATGCACTGTTTCATGTCGGTTAAGTCAATACACCCAAAACTATGATTAAGTTTCTTTTAACTTTAAAGTCACCATTCTGCAAAAGCTATGCGATGATTAACTTTAAATAAAAGGCTCTACGATCTTTGGCATGCCAATGAATTATATGGAAATGATGGAACTCAATTGGAAAACCATTCATCGGAAACAACAAGAATTGTCCACTTGTCTAAAAATTAAAGCTATCATAGTGAAAATGAGCTATAGGAGAAGAAAAAGAAAAAAAATAAAAAGATAACAAAAATTATGGGAATGAGGAGAGTTGGAATTTTGCAACACTATCTATACTTCGAAAAAATAACACAAGTAATATATATATCATCACCGTGTTTCATTCTACGTAACAGAATGAATACATATGCATCTCCTTTGTATTCCATTCCTCTTCGACTTCAGGAATTAAGACACAACTCCAATGTACTAGAGGGTAAGGAACAGAATAACAGTAGTCACTTGAAAAGAATGGAGATTATAGTTGGTCATTCAGTCTTTCTCATATTCGAAAGTGTGTCTATGTTGAGCTAAAGGGTGATGCATCACTTTTCTCTCTTGTATAGGATGTATGATGGTACTACTACTAATAATAACTAATCTTTAAACAATCACACACAATCATCATAATTATACAAAACCAACATCTGGTTTATTTGTAATCACACTTTGTTTAACTTCTTCACCAGATATTCCAACCAATCGATATAGACTCATTTACGCCTGATCACTTCATGCTAAAGATCAAAATATACTAAATATGAAATCTTCAATCTATTATACACATCATCTATAAAAAATATTATGAAACAAAAATTAAAAAGGCCAATGGGCACAAAATAATAGAATAAAAATTGAAAAAGCTTTGGCGAGTAAATAATGGAAACCAACTGAAATCAATAAGTCTTACCTTGTTAGAAACGACGGTTGCCCCCCAATGGAGCAGTATTGGAACCAGAAGAGTAACCTCCACGGCCACCACCTCTACCTCCATATCCACCACGACCTCTTCCTCCAAATCCACCGCGACCACCACGACCACCTCTACCAGCACCATATCTAATGTGACCTCCATAACCTCTTCTATCATATTGTTGCAATTCGGGTGGAATAGTCTGATGAGCCTCTCTCATAATCTTACATAAGTCTCCACCCAATTTCTTATTGTTATCGGTGAAAAATGAAATAGCTGTACCTGTAGCTCCACCTCTACCAGTTCTACCAATTCTGTGGACATAATCTTCAATGTTACCTGGCATATCATAATTAATGACATGAGTAATACCTTTGACATCTAAACATATAAAGTTAGTATTTTTATATTCCAAATTAAAAATGATTTTTCACAAAGGAACGATCACCCTTTAAATCTTTAAAAGAAACAGAAACTACAGGGAGATAAAACATAACTGGAATGTGAACGTAAGATGGATTATAGGACACTAGGAGATATCAAGGACATCATCTCAGCAAATCATGTCCCATCAAACCATTACCCATTTATTGAATTTGATATAGAAGAAATTTCAGTCAGAAAGACATACTAAACACACAGAATGAAAAGAAAAACAACTACACACATATTATTTTGGTAATTTGACTTCATTCAATGACACGAACAATCCATAAGGATCGTTCTATAGTTGAGCGTTTTCAAACACGCTTCAATCTTTAATCTTGTACTTTGAACCCAGGTGTATGCATTGTCCTCAAATTCAGTAAGAATCAAAGTAAAAATAGAAACAGTTTCACTTATCATATTCTTATTCAAGGCAGTATTCCTCTCATCTTCAACTGATGAGAGTATCTGCACCGGACAATAAACCTGATCTAAAAAGACACGAGCTATCGCATCCCTTTCCTTTTCTAGTACAAGAACGTCATTGTTGAACTCATTAACAAATATGCGTGCCATTTGTAATTTCACACTTGTGCAATGCATATGCAACTCCCCCCTTTCTGTATTTTCACTTGCTTTCTTCCAATCACATTATCCAATAAAAGGTGAAATATTATTCTGAATTGGTCCACAATGTTCACTTATCTACTTCCCCCTCTCATTTGTGAATTGGCCCGCCAAAACACAATCAAGTTTCCTCAAAAAAAAGTATCATTCCTAAAATGCAAAAGTTAATAATATTTGGGAGTCTCTCCCCCCTTCAAATGAAATACATACCAATACCCCTGGCAGCAACATCAGTTGCAACCATAATGGAATGACTTCCTTGTCTAAATTCCTTCAAGACCCAGTCTCTTTCGTGCTGCTCTTTGTCACCATGAATGGCTAATGCGGGCCATCCATCTGATCTCAAATAACTTGTGACATCATCACATGTCCTCTTGGTACTAGCGAAAACCAAAACCTTGGAGCTGGTGTCACCCAAAGCACTTTCCAAATATTTAACAAGCATATCTCTCTTTTGATATTCAGTAACAACCTGGACAATTTGAGTAATTGTGTGTGATGCAGCCAATTCCAATGAACCAATAGTAACTTGAATTGGATCATTCAAGTAGTCTCTGGCCAAGGCTTGCACTTCCTTTGGCCAAGTAGCAGACCACATCAATGTTTGACGGTCTGGTCTGATTTGATCAACAATTTTTCTGATTTGAGGTTCAAAACCCATATCTAACATTCTATCTGCTTCGTCCAAAACCAAATAAGTAACTCTCTTCAAGTTAGTCTTACCAGCTTCCAACATATCAATCAATCTACCTGGAGTAGCAATACAAATTTCAACACCCTTTGCCAAATCTCTAATTTGCGGGCCCTTTGGGGCACCACCGTAAACACAAGTGTTTCTGATTCTAGATGATGATCCGAATTTGCTACATTCAGTTTGAATTTGACAAGCCAATTCTCTTGTAGGTGCCAAAACCAAAACAATAGGTCCATCACCTGGTTTCAACAATGGCTGAGCATTGATGTGAACAATACCTGGCAAACAATATGACAAGGTCTTACCTGAACCAGTAGCGGCAATACCAACCATATCTCTACCACTTAAAGCCATAGGCCAACCTTGACATTGAATAGCAGTTGGTTTTGGAAAACCTTGTGCCTTCAATTCATTTAAAACGTAGTCAGGGAAACCAGCTTCATCGAAGGTAGTAATTGGATGTGGGATATCATGACCTTGCACACTCATTTCGTTTTTGTTTCTAAAAGCTTCAATATCAGCATCTGATCTAGCTGCAACATTTGGGTGTTCAGTATAAAAGTTCTTCTCAAATTTCGGTAATTGCTCTATATCCCACTGTGGAACAGATAATTCTTGTCTTGGTGCATCATTAAACCTTCCTCCACCTCTTCCACCAAAACCACCATCTCTACCCCCAAAACCACCTCTTCCTCCTCCTCTTCCACCAAAACTGCCATCTCTTGATCCACCACCGTAGCCACCTCTGCCACCAAAACCTCCTCCATTGGAGTATCCACCTGCACCACTTGAGCCACCTCTATATCCTCCGTTGTTATACGACATTATTCTCTTTTGACTTGATTGGTTAGTTTTTATCTAATTGATTAATTGTTGAGAGTAAATTTCAAAATCGAAATATGTTATGGAAGAAGAAGAAAAGGGATAAATAAGTGATGGTTTTTTTTTTCTCTTCTCTAGTTCCTCTTAAACTCTTAGAAGAAAATTTAATTTGTGAAATTTCTTTTTTCAAAAGGCATCGCATAGTTTATGTGAGACATTACACAAACAATTGAAACGTCTGTCAAATCTTCAGTATGAGAAAGATATAGATAATAGATCAATCTGTATAAATAAGTAATAGCATGGTAGAATACCATAGAACAACACGAAATCTTTATCTTTTGAAACTACTAGACTATCTGAATATACTTTTCACTAAAAATAGTGTTTCAAAATTAAACGCTGGAGAGTATCACATCCATTTAATTAGGAAGTCTGTCAAAGTTGACTTTACTGAATCATAATTACTAACCTGTTATTTAAATTTGCAACTATATCACACTATAAACAAGTCTACTAGACTATGCGAGCCTCTATCCACACTATAATAACATAACTTCCTCACATTTCCCTCCCGTTTATGGCTCTTCAGTGCTGTATCCACCTTCTTTCAACTTTTGCTCAAACTTTTCCTCGACAACACCGCAAAGCTCACTCAAGTTATCTAATCCCTGATGTAAAGCTTCAACAGCTGAAATGTTACCATACGTTTGTATTCTGATATTCATTTTGTTCTCACTAGGGTGTGGTATACTATATCCACAAAATTCAACCTCAGGATTCTTCATGATTATATAACGCAATGCATTACCCAATGTATGGTCTTCCTCCAATATCTGGAATGAAGCTGAAGATCCGTCTTCTGATGCACCAGGGAGCATCTTTATCTTGTCAAGATCATACTCTGTTTCATCAGTTTGTTCTATCTCATCTATTTTTACATCATCGGATGACATTATGACTTGCTATTGTCCTTCTCAAGTGTTGTATTTGGGCGTGGTGGGTTGCCAGTTTTGTCTTCGATGAGATGTCATCGACATAATCTCACAGTCAATTTTTTTTCAAATGGGTAAATGCTATGTACAGCGCTACCAAGCAATTAGAACCTCTCAATAAGCCCCGTCTACAAACTACATTTACATGTTTATCATATTTTCATAATATTCATCGTGGATGCTAAATGTATTTAATATGTTCTAATATAAGTATCTAAAGTCAGCAGCAATCTTGGAACCGTCATTACCCTCTCCCAATTCTTTTTGCCAGTTCATAGTACCATTTTCAACCTTCTTGTTCAATTGCCTCAATCTGATTCTCAACAACACTACTAAGATCATTGCCATAACCGAGAATGCAATGTTACAACTCATACCTTTAATGTAACGTGGACCATCGCTCAAGGGGTATAAAAAGGCAGTCCATGTGTAAGGGGAATTACTCAATCCAATCATCAAAGCAATCGAAACAGCCCTCTTTGCTGGTGGTCTTGGACATGAGTTTGGCATCCAGGTGATGATAACCACATATGCACCAATAATGCCTGGAATCATAATACAGTAACTAAAGTATCTTGCAGCAAAATTGGTAGTGGCAACAGGAATGATGAAGGACACGGTTGCCAATGATAATGGAATGAGAATGTGGAATGTTCTTTCTCCACTTTTGTCTGCATGTCTAGCCCAGTAGTATGAGACGGGAACCGCAAGTAAAAATGGTGGTGCAGTCAAACATAATGTGACAGTCCTGTCAAAATTTAATGCAGCGACGATTGTTGGGAAGAAGTTAAGAATACCACAAGCACAAACCAAAAGACTTAATTGACCAGTAACCATCCACATTTTCTCGTCCTTGATAGCCAACTTAAAGCCTTGCCAAGTAGTAACTTTAGCTTCAGTATCGGAATCTGCAACATCACCCAAATCCTGTCTCACTTTCCATTGAATGATATCCTTCTCCATTTGGTTCAAGAATTTAGTATTAGCTGGCTTGTCTGGCAAAACAAAATAAGCGAATGGAACTGCTATCACAGTGACGCCTCCTTCAAGAATGAACAACCATCTCCACCCTGCAACACCTCCCAAGCCACCCATCTTCAAAATACCAGCTGCCAATAACCCACTGAATGCAGCACTAAGTGGGTTTCCAATGAATAAAAGTGAGTTTCTCGATGCCAATGTTTTCTTATCGTACCACATAGACAAAATCATTAATGCGCCACCAAAGAATGCAGATTCGGCAACACCAAGAAATACACGAGTAGCTGCCAATCCAGCATAATTTTGCACGCCGCCCATTGCCGTGGCACAAGCTCCCCAGCCAAACAAGACAACCGCAATGAATACTGAAGGGCGTCCCACTTTGTTTAATATCATATTACCTGGAATCTGAAACAAAATGTACCCAACAAACAAAATCGAAATACAAACTTGGTATTGGTTCCCCTTCAAATTCAAGTCTTTTTCCAAACTACCCAATCTTGCGCTTGCAATGTTGTTACGATCAAGGAAATTCAAAATATAAATAAATGCCATCATGGGAAGTAATCTCAAATCAACCTTCCTTATAGCTCTCTTATCCAAGGCTTTCAATTCTTCTTGGGTCAAGTGCTGTAACGATTCCGGCAAATTTGTGTAATAAGTATTCTCCTCAACGTTTTCTGAACCAATATTTGAATCTAACTTTTTCAAGTCATCGGAAACTTCATTTTGGGAGGAGTGTGATATCTCCTCATCGTCTTCCATAACTTGTGAAACTTCAGGCTTGTTGAAGATACTTTTTTCTTTCACAGTTGGTTTGTTTTCAGCAGACATATTGATACGAATGTTTGTAATCGTGGATCAGTTATTCAATTGAATTTGAAATTGGAAGAAAAGTCCTAACTCATACGAAAGAACCTCAATTTAGTGATTCTATATTTCTCTATTTATATTCGAAGATAAGAAGCTTGGGCGGGGGTTGTGTTTTGCCACTTCATAGGAAATACCAGCTGCTTAGGAATTAAATGCTAGCATTATCCATTATTATACGGGACGCTGATCAAACTTTAAATACTTCTGTGGAGATAAGAGCCCCAGTCAACCCTAAAAGTTATGCTCCAGCAGTCTTCCCAACCCCCTCGGAGCCAGATTTTGTGCTGTAAGTAAAAATACGAAGGGCCCAAAATTCATTACCCCATTGAAAACGCAAAATCGTTGGCACTGGTTGCATCTTACCTCTCTCCTTATCTCATGAACGGCGGTTCCCACGATCACTAAGATTCTCCACCCCAGAACCATACAAAAGGTTATTCTAGAACGTGGGGTACAAAATAAAAATAAAGTTAAAGTGAACCAAAAGTTCGTGAAATAATTAACCAACCTATAACATTCCACTTTCTATATCTTGAGGACTTTCTCCATGGGGTCATGGCTTGTTAGAATTACATTCTGTGGTGGACACACTAATTGCGAATGAGAACAGGCCCTTGCGCAAAAGTAGAATAAACTTCGTAAGGTTTGAAGTTTTGTGGTGTAATGTTTGGTAATTCATCGACACTTATAGCAACTTTATAATACAAATATGAGATTGATAATAGCTTAATTAAGTATTTGTAGTGGATATCCCAGTACTAAATGGCTTTGTCAAAGCTTATTTATACGGAACGAATGAACTGTCGAATTTCTTACTTCTTAGACCTATGTATGAGATCAAGCTGAAAAGATGGATGTGAAGCATCGGGTCATACTCATATAATTCCAATAATGAGCTCATTCGGGGACATGTTGTAAGCGCCAGGGGCGGGTAAGATATTGTTTGGCCGTCTTAAAAATTCTGCTTGTATTGTCTTTGTATTGTCTTAAACATCGAAAGAGTTGTGCGTGCCCAATAGACATCAAGGACTCTAACAATTCAACACAATATACTTTCTCTTTAGATGAACGGCTGTACTGTATGTACCACGTTTGTAATTGCGGCTTGGATTAACATTGCTTCTATTCGAGCTAAGTGTCCCAAGTTGGAAACCTTAAAAATTAGGTGGATTATTTTCTGTTGATCAAAAAAAGTCGCTCCTCATTTCAAGCTTAGAGGGGAAAGAAAATAAAAAGAGAAGGGAAGAAGGGGGAGGAGTAAACAGGGAAATCGGAGCCCATTTATTACAAGCTTCAAATATCGATGGCCGCTTGCAAAACTACTTACCAGTTATAGTCAATTGTCAGAGCAGAACTGTTCTTACTCAGATGTTGTTTGAAGTCCTATTGGGCCACTTCTACAGCACTATTGTCCGCTCACGCCTCTAAAGCCTATGCCTAGTCATCGGAAAGTCGCATCTTCATTGAAAAGACAAGTTTTGAAAAAAATAGAGTAAAATGACTATAACATCTTGATTACGTATCATCATTAATCCTATGTAAACATGTCAAATGTTCTAGTATAAGTATCTAAAATCGGCTGAGATCTTTGATCCATCGTTACCTTTACCCAATTCTTTTTGCCAGTCCATGGTGCCTCTTTCAATCTTCTTGTTCAATACCATCAACCTAATTCTCAACATGATAACAAAAAGAATAGCCAAAACAAGGAATGCGATGTTACAGCTCATTGCTTTGACGTAACGTGGTCCGTCACTTGAAGGATACAAATACGAGTTCCAAATTGATGTTGAGTTACTCAAACAATTGACCAAAGCAATAGCAACTGCTCTCTTGGCTGGCGGTCTAGGACATGAATTTGAAATCCACGTCAAAATGACAACGAAAGCGGAATATAAACTTGGAATCATAAGAATCATACTAAAGTATCTAGCACCTGTGTTCAATGTTGCAACAGCAATAATAAATGCCACCAAAGCAAAGATCATTGGAATGATGATATGAAATGTTCTTTCTCCAGTTTTGTCGGCATGTCTAGCCCAGAAATAGGTAACAACAACGGCAACAACATAAGGTGGGGCTGTTAAACACAAGGTAATTGTGTGGTTGAAGTTCAACGTACCAACAATGGTGGGGAAGAAATTGGTGACACCACAAGCAGCAACCAAGAAACTGTGCATACCACAGAGCATCCACATCTTTGTATCCGTCACTGCCAATTTGAAACCTTCCCAGTCACTAATTTTAGCTTCTGCATCAGAGTCGTCAACATCTCCCAAATCTCTCTTTAATTTCCACTGAATGATGTCTTTCTCTTGCTGACTCAAAAACTTTGTGTTGTGAGGAGTGTCTGGTAAAATAAAGTATGCAAATGGAACTGTCAAGACGGTAATACCACCTTCAATGATGAATAAATATCTCCATCCTTCTATACCTCCCAAACCGTCCATTTCCAAAATACCAGCTGCTAGCAATCCACTAAAGGCGGAACTGATCAATGAACCAGCATATAAAATCGAGTTCCTTGAAGCCAAAGTCTTTTTATCGTACCAGGAAGACAAGATCATTAAGGCACTACAAAAGAATGCAGACTCAACCACACCAAGCAAGACACGAATAGCAACTAACCCACTAAAATTTTGAACGGCAGCTGTACATGTTGAAATAGCACCCCAAAGCGTCATGACAACAGCCAAATAAGCAGATGGACGACCCAATCTATTCAACAACATATTCGAAGGGACTTGGAACAAGATGTAACCAACAAATAACACGGAAATAACAATTTCATATTGGTTTCCTACTAAACCCAAATCTTTTTCTAATCCACCCAATCTTGCACTAGCAATATTGTTACGATCAATATAGTTCAAGATGTATATAAAAATCAACATAGGCATCAATCTTAAATCAATCTTTCTTGTGGTTTTTTTGTCTAATGTCTTCAACTCATCTTGGGTTAAATCACGCAATGACTCTGGTAAATCAACATAGTATGGTTCTTCTTCAATTTCACCCATTACCAATTCAGAGTCAGACTTTTTCAAGTCTGTCCCTACCTCAATGTGGGAGGTGTTGGGCTTAACATCTTCCAACTCTTCAATATGAGATACACCTGTTTTTTCAACTGACATCTTAAGTGTGCGGTTGTAGTGTTAGAAACAAACGTAAAAACGAGGAATCCAAAGCAGAGGATTTTGGGTCTTTTATATACATTTTCATAACAAAGCAGGGGGCTAACATTCATGAAACACGGCATTTTCAATTAAGTCACTCAACAATTTTTTTTTCTTCATCTCTTTGATTAAACTTGTGAAGCGTATTTGCTAAAAATTTATTGTTTTTGACCTTTGCTGTTACATTTCTTTTATGTAATTGAACACAAAACCTAATAAGTACAAACCACGCGAGGTGGGGAAGAAGAAAAAAATAAAAAATAATTATTTCAGTGTGGTTAAGAGCATTACACATATTAATGGACGCCTTGGTGTGACCCATATCACAATTACAGGACGACAAAATCGTTGACTGCTCCTTCACCATAAATACGTTGTTGTAAGTTAGCTTTACTATTGATATTGCGACTATTGTAGACTTATAGTATAGACAACCGATCGAAACATCTATTTTTTCATAAAATAATTTCTTTTTGTCATAACTGATTAAAAGATTTTCCGAGATTTGTGTTTTCGATTACGACTCTGAAATTTCATAGTTCAACGATGGATAACAAATACTCCTTACAAGAAAATTTTTTGAGTTGATCTTGGCAATATTGCTTGTAAATGTTAACTCCCATAGCTACAATCGGATAAAGCACTACTTGAAGTCGACTAACAATACATATGTTACAAGTGTATATGATATGGAGGATATGCCAAGATATAATTTTAATTTTTGACTTTTTTTTTAGTTTTTCCGTGGGGGAACTTTTATTATTTTCTATTGTTCGTGGGAATCTCAAAAGAAAATAACAATAGCCAAAAACGGATCACGTAAACACGAGTGTTCTTTCAGCCAAACACGCATATACATTGTAAAGCTGAGTCCCCAATTCAGTTTTAGTTCGACCCGACTCACCCGTATCTTGTTGGTTTTGCGGCTCTTCATGACGCTCAATCGTAAAATCTTGAACATTAAATTTTGTTCTGAGTCCATTGATTGCCTTTTGCAAATTAGATTTGTTTAGGCTTGTAATACACCGCCAAGAAATGGACATTGGTAATGAATATTTTTCAGTCTATGATCTTGCAGCACCGGCAAGAACTTTTTGCGGCCCAACATTTCTAATCGATATTTTAACTCTGGGGGGGGTATACCATTTATGTGTGTAACGTATCCGCTTTACTGATTGTCTACTTAAATTCGACAGTCACAAGAAGATCTATTTCCATCACCTCTACTACGCAAAAGAGGTTCAAGTATAGGAGAACCAAATCAACAATGCCATTATCAAATGATGCTTCTGTTGTGCAAGTAAAAAAAAAACCTCTCTTATCATTACACTTTTGACACCCCAGTCACCTAATAATTTACAAGAAAAACTACGGATGCGTATCGTGGACAATCGTTGCTACAAATACAACGTGCTTCACCAAGTTTAGCAAGCGTGGTAAAATGTTTGCCTCTAATGAATACAATGATCTAAGTTTCAAGGAGATATCCGACAGCGACAGTTCATCTGTTCAAAAGCAGACACCATGGATCTTATGTAAACCATTATTTGCCCCTTTGAAATCAAAAGACGTGTGCTAAATAAAGAATACATCGCACACGCCTCTACTCTATCTCGAGAAATTTCGGAGTTTCACAAAAGTACAAATTACACAAACATATGAAATTGTATAATTAATTAGTAAAAACAATTAATTGGGGGATCCAGCCCCATACTAACCCCACCTCGTCAATTTACCCAACAATAGAGAAGATCTTCCCAAGAAGTAGTTTTGTTCCCTGAATTCAATACTTCTTTAGTTGCTGAGCCTTTAAGTGTTATCTATAAACTGCTCTGCTTAAGTGATCCCCAAGTCTTATTCGCTACATAGTTCATCTAAAATTTCATCAAAAATTTGAAACATGAGATGCTTGTTCAATTGATTTACCTGTAGCATGTGAAATAATGTAATCGCAGCATTAATGGTGTTTTCACTACCAAATATCTTAGACCAAGTTTCGGTCATAAACGTCTCAAAAAACTGTTTGGCTTCTTGGTAAGCTTGTAACTTTTGTTGTTTGGTTCTTACCTCCGGGTCCAACTTAAACCGACCATTAGGGAACAACAACTCACGCAATACGATCAACCAATTACAAATACTGGGTTCATTCAAATGAGTTTCAACAACTTCGTACACTTTGTTTTCAACGGCAGTTCCGAAGAACTGTTGAAGAATAACGACCAATGCTCTACCTTTAAGCCAGTGGAGATTGAATATGGTAATTATCATATCACATATAGGTTTGATAAATAATGGTTTACCGGTCAGTCTTTCATCAAATTGACGTAATTCCTTTTCCATTTCACGCCTATTTTCCAAGATCCCACCATTAGCATCAGAAGGCGTAGATGAGCACTGGTTGTAGACCATATTCCTATTGCTGGGTGACCCCAAATACCACTTGTAACCAAACAATGCTGACAATTTCTTTGGCTCGTCAAAACTTTGACGCTTTCCTAATTGAAAATTTTCCGAGGATAAAAAAGATCTAAAAGCCATGTCTGAACAAACCTCTGGGATCTCAATAAGCGCTCCCAAATAAGCCTCAAGCTGGTGTCTTCGACTCTCCGTTATATTCTTTTGTTGAAACTTCAAAACCAGGATCGATTTTTGTGGGAAATTTAAGGACGAAACTTGAGGATACCGGTGCTTCAAATATCCATGTAATCTGTGAAACTGACTGTATCTCCTTGCAACAACCCAACCAGCTTTAACAACGTTTGGTTCTTCAGTTGAAAACTTTTGAACTTCAATGATGTACATGACAAATTGTTTTCCCTTCTCATTCTCATGCACTACCGAAAGAATACTAACCTTCGATTTTCCAAACAAACTGTTGTCACTCTCTTGCACAATATACTGTTGTTTCTGCAACTCCTTAAAAGCTATATCCTTTTGAACACCAGTCTTCGACTTGAGTAGCACTTTCAATTTTGATTGGTTATTTGTCAATTGAGCTTTTTGTAATAGAGGCTCTAGGTAAATTAGTTGTCGTTTAAGATTTTCAATTTCCTTCTCAATTTGAGGTATTTTCTCAGCTAAGTGTAGGTTACCTGGACCGGCCAACTCCATACTTTCGCTACCTTCCTTCATAATAATTGAGTCACTGTCAGTATCTAATTCATCCGACTCATCGTCGTCCTCAGATGATGGTTCATCATCCTCAAAGAGTCTTGAATATCGATCATTTCGGCTAAGCATTGATCTCTCGTTGATTCCCGTAGCAGGACTTTTACCTTGAAACCCGTCAGAGTAACCCTTGGCTACGTCGTATTTTGGATCACTCATTATGGTAGCGAACTTATCTTCAATCTGATGAACAATGGCTTCATTCTCACCCACATCCTTCTTCCCCTCATAGCTGTCAACTTCTGTCAACAAGAAGTTGAAATAATACTCAGAAAACAAATCTTGGAAAACTTTCTCATGTAGCGTTATTAAGGCATCTTTGCAAACTTGAAAACAGGATGGGTGTTGAAAAGACTCATTTGCATCCAAGCGACCAAAATTTTCCAAATTTGTGTCATCAATACTGATGAGACCAGAACTAAAATATTCCTCTCTTATATCAATACACTCCTCTTTGGTGAGACTCAAAGACGTTGGCATTTGTACATCATCCATCAATGGGGCCGTCGATTGTTCTACTTTTCTCCAGAATGTTAATAAGTACAACTTATTTTTCCATTTTAGGTACTGTTCAAATGCTGTCAGTTCGACTGGAGACTTAAGCAAAGCAACTAGCCTATCTGATTTGGCAGACTGTTTTTTCTCATTGTCTAGCTGAATAACAGTCCTTTCTTTGGTGTCGTCTTGTATAAAAATGTCCTGCAAACTACTTTCAATTTCATGGATAGTTCGATCTGCAACATTATTATCTGCAGAAATTGACGACATAGTGTGTTCCTCCAAAGCAGAACGAAGCTCTTTCACCTGATTCCTTCGCTTTAAACTATCACCAATAAACTTAATAAACTGCAAATTTAGGAAATCGGGATCTGTTAGTAGGTTGAACACATTATCCAAAATAGTGCAAGCTAATACCTCGGTGACAAACATCAACACAATATCGTTTGACTTTTCGCCATCTGAAAATGTTTTAGTTAGTAATTTTTTAATTTGACCCCTTAAATATGTCTTTTCCTGAATATTCTTCTCCTTCTTTTCGGATTGCTCTAGTGTAACGCCCACATGCAAATTTCCATTATTAAAACGCGCCAAAATTTCTGCAGTACCATCCATATTGGTATGTGCAGAAGCGTAGGTAAGATAGTGGTTGTTGAACAACGGTAAAAGCTTGAAAGTAACGAGTTTTGCATAGTCAATCTTTTGAAGCTTTCGCGCAATACATTTTGACACATGCGAGAGCTCTACCTTGACATCTTGTGCAAACAATGGTGATGAACTGATTTGGGAAAACCATGAATTAATAAACTCATTGATGATAATGTCCAAGAGCTCCGATATTGAAGCGGACAATTTCTTCGAATCCACTATAGTTGGACAATCGTCATGGAAATTGGCTTTGAGAGACTCAGTCCTTCTTTCCCATTCAGGATAACTTAAGAATCGGAATTTCCGTTTTGGATTCGGCCTATTGTTGAACTGAGCAGACGGTACACTAATCAGAACTATAAAGCACGCAACAATTGCAAAAACAGCCCCACATACAAATATTACCGCATGAAATGGATAAAAGTGAAGCCATAGTATCACTGTAGCAAGTCCTAGTTGAACTCCTTTACTGAGCATAAGTGCTGATTACTGCGAAACTGTTGTTGCTGAGGCTTTTCAGTCGTTGGCAATGGATATGTCTGATGTTTACATTTTTTCAAGATTAAAATCTTGATATGCTAATTTTGTGTAACTGTCTCGTATACTAAATTTTACTAAATTTGATTGAGGACCCTTTCTTTTGGTGGTATTCCAACTCAACTGGGGACCCAAGCCTGCTAATCTACGATGTTGTGATGGCTAAGTATTGCATTTAATGTATCGTGACTCTATTCTATTAACCCTACTTGATTCATTTAATATTTACCTTCTATTTGACCTCTGCTCCACTTCTACTGTTTCAGTTCTTTTTCCTTCCTATCCTTTCTCCGCCTCTTTTTATCTTTCGACGTGTATGCATCATCAATGCTTTCTCTTTCTCCTTCCCGTCGCTTCTTGATCTTAGCCTTTTCTTTCTTACTTGTTAAAGCTGTATCTAGCTCTTTTTCAACCTGTTTCTTCTTTTCCTTTCTCTTCTTCAGTTTATCTTTCAAATCCTTTTTGCTTTTCTTTATTTTTTCACCCTTTATATCCACCTTGGTGTTGGATTTGTCCTTCAATTTTTTTTTACTCTTTTTCAATGAAGCGCTAGTCAATTTCTCCATTTGTTCAGCAGCCTTGGTTGCCAAATCTGTAATACTCGCCAGACGAGTATGATCTATTTTTCCTACCGTGCCCTCTAAACCCTCGCCCTTGACAAACATTCGATATAAGGGAGACATATTCTTATTCAATGTTTTCAATACAGTTTCATTATTATGTTTGAACGAAACACCATCTGTGCTATTCCCACTATTCACCTCCAAATTCTTCAACTGTCCATCAAATAACTTTTCCCACCACATGTCTGCGTTATTGGAATCATGTCCTAATCCTTTTGTGTCCTTCTTGTGTTTCACCAAAATAGGCTTCTTCAACCCACCTTTCTTCAAAGGTTCGCCTTCTGCCCAGCCAAATGACTGTAGGTATACCTTGGCATCCATATCCTTGCAATGTTGTAGCGGATTCTTTCAGTTATCTGTGGTTAATTGCACCTAAGTCACCAGATGAGATGGAGTTTTTGCATTTTCTAATTTTTTTGCTCGCAATTTTGTGTTCTATTGACACGACAAAAAGAATGATTGTACAGACTTTCATTCTTTAACTTCTTCGTTACGCCAATTTCAATTGATCTAACAACGCTCCGCTTCCTATGAGTCTAATTGAACTAATTGAAGAGTTTGAAGTCCTGGTCAATGAGAACCCCTATGCCCCTGAAAATTACGACAAAGTCTTGAGTAGGCTTCAAGTCCTTCCAGACACAGCTCTACTAATCAACAAAATTTACAAGGAGAAAATGAAGTACTTTAGACTTCGTCAATCGGAGCTAAATAACTGGTTATTTGAAATAAGAACTATAGAAGACATTCAGGAGCGGTCAAGATTAGAGTATGCATTTTACGAAACTATTATTGATGATTATCCAACGGTACCAATAATGACTGCAATGCTAGAGTTGGCGGATCAACTACTATCCAATGAGCAGATTACCGAAGACAAATATCAGGCTTTGGTCTCGAAAGGGCTTCAGCTCTGTGGATATGACTTTGTCAATGGAAATGATATATGGAGAATAAGTCTAAACTTGCTATTGCAACGTTATATGAAAAGCAAAGAAGCCACCGATTTGGATACCTTGATCAAGTTGCACTTGAAAAGGTTAAGCTATCCACACCAAAAATTGGATGAGTCCTTTGAGGAGTTTTCCTCTTTAATCACTAAGTACAAGATTGAAGATTATGACCAATTGATACAAATTGCAAACAAAGTTTACTCTGAGACGAAGCAGAAGTTGCCCTATTATGAAAAGTTTGAAATACAACTCAGGGAGGTACCTAATGACTGTGCTATTTGGATTGAGTATATGGAGAGTGTTTACAAATACCAACCTAATTTCGCTCACGTTCTAACGATACTCGCGAGAGCTACTCAAACTGACTTTTCATTCTCAAACCAAGGTCAACAACTTTGGATGTCGGTTATATACATGCTATACGCATCTGATGACGTAAATGAAGCAATTTTGACTTCGTTACTTGAACGGTATCTTCGGACATTTCCCAATTCTTGCCCCGCATATGCAGAAAATATAAAAAATTGTATAGCATTAGGTGACACAGGCAGGAAAAAATTCATTGACATTGAAAACAGAATTAGGGCCATTGATTTGCGTAACATATCCGATTACAAGGATTGGAAGTTAGTTGCATTAGCCATAATGCAGTACAAGTATCAAAACGAATTGTCTAATGACTCCTTTCAACCACTCGATGATTTGTTAGACACTATGGTCACATACGCGTTGGAAAACAAAGACGTTTTTCATTCCGTGGAGAAATTAGCTATATCACTATATATTTCCTTGGGTAAGTTTTCTCATGCTATGGAAGTAATTTTGTCGATGTTTCAAGCATTCCCTACTGAAAGTAGCGTTTGGTTGTACGGTATTCGTTGTTTCATCGAACACGACGTTAACCAAGAGTCTGTAAGAGAAACATTCAGGAAAGCCTTATCGCTTGCTGGGAAACTTGATGCACCTGAAAAATTGACAGAGGAGTGGTTGTTGTTTGAACAAGTACACGGAAACATTGATAGCTACAGAAAGGCGGTCATTATTTGTAACAAAGCCCTACAGGCGTTTATGCAGTCCAAGGCAACTGAGGTTTCTCTGCGACCAGTGTTGCATGTAGACCGAAAAAGAAGTCACGATATCTCGGAAGAATTACTGCGATCAAGAGAGGAATTTGCGGTTCAGGTCAATAATTTATCTCACGATGTGACTGATCAGGACTTGAAAGAGTTCTTTGCTGGCTGTGGCGAAATCAGAACCATAAACTTAGTGGAGCTAAATGGCATAAAACAGGCTGTGGTTGAATTCACGAATGAGCTTGAAGTGTTTTCAGCAATGACGCGAACCCACAAGATAATCGGTTCTAATGAAGTGACTGTCACCAGAGTTGAAAAGTCTTTATTGTTTGTCAATAATTATCCCAGTTCATGCAGTCAACAAGAAGTGAGGGAGATATTTGCCCTGATTGGGCCCTTAGTCAGCATAAGGTTTCCGTCACAACTAAGGAACAAAGTTCGTAGGTTTTGCTACGTTCAGTTTGCCCGATCGCAGGACGCTGAAAAAGCAATCTCATTGTATGATGGACGAAGCTACCGCGATGAGAATCTAAATCAGGAGTTTGCTTGGGAAGTAAAGTATTCGAAACCTCAAGAAAGGAAGGATAGAACAACGCCCATTTCCGAGCGCAAGGTTCGTGTGTCTAATATAGCTTATTCGATCGATGAGAAAGAGTTGAGAAATGAGTTTTCACAATGTGGCGAAATTGACCTGATCGCATTGCCCAAGGCTGTTTATGATACAAAAAAACGTCGCATGAAACACAATGGTGGTTTGGCTATAATTGCTTATCGGGATGCAACTAGCGTCGAAGATGCGTTGAGAAAAAATGGAGTCGCCTTAAAAGGAAGACTCATTAATGTTTCCAAACAGCAACCGCATTCAAACTGGACACCAGATGACTTTGATACACTCAGAACGATTGGCTTAGTCAATATGGATCCTTCCTTGAACACTTTTCAGGTCAAGAACTTTTTGGAGAAAAATTTTGGTCAGGTGTCAAAAGTACTCTTGCTACCTAATGTTGGGTCAGCATTGGCCGAATTTGGGTCGGTTAGAGATAGTGGTAAAATCGCATTAGGCTATAGTACAATTCAGATTGATGGCTTTCAAATCCAAGTGACGACAAAAGAGGCAGTTGTTGAGGTCCTCAACACAAACATCAATAATAGCGGGCCTGAAGCAGACCCAAATGAAGTAAACACAAAACCTATTTTGGTTCCCACGTCAATTAAAAGAAGAAGAGTATAGGACTAATGTATTGCTCTGTTGAATAATATATGTGCAACAAATCTTTCGATCTCAGTTCAACGAGAAAAAAGAAAAAAAAAATCTAGAAATAAATTTTTCACTCTAATCGAATCACCATTGAGTCATTAACATTCAAAATGAGTGTCACATTTGAAAAGACGTTTCGAAGAGATGCTTTGATCGAGATAGAAAAAAAGTATCAAAAGCAATGGGAAGAAGACAAAGTGTTTGAAGTTAATGCCCCAACCTTTGAGGAATGTCCAACGGAAAACGTTGATGAAGTTAGAGAAAAGTACCCCAAATATTTTGCTACTATGGCCTACCCATATATGAACGGTGTTTTACACGCAGGACATGCATTCACTTTATCCAAAGTTGAATTTGCAACTGGTTTTGAGAGAATGAATGGTAAAAGAGCGTTATTCCCTTTGGGATTTCATTGCACTGGTATGCCCATTAAGGCTGCGGCGGATAAAATCAAAAGAGAGGTTGAACTCTTTGGAGCTGACTTTGCTGGAGCACCAGCAGGGGACGAAAGCGTTGAGCAAAAAGTGGAGGCAAAAGCCAAGAGAGAAGATGTGACAAAATTCAGTTCAAACAAATCCAAGGCAGCAGCAAAAACAGGTAGAGCTAAATTCCAATTCGAAATTATGTTACAATTGGGAATTCCAAAGGAAGAGGTTGCAAAGTTTGCCAACACTGACTACTGGCTCGAGTTTTTTCCACCTTTATGTCAAAAAGATGTATCAGCGTTTGGTTCCCGGGTTGATTGGAGGCGTTCAATGGTCACCACCGATGCCAACCCATACTATGATGCATTTGTCAGGTGGCAAATTAATAGATTAAGGGATTGTGGTAAGATTAAGTTTGGAGAAAGATACACCATTTATTCCGAGAAAGACGGCCAAGCTTGTTTGGATCATGACAGACAATCAGGTGAGGGTGTGACGCCACAGGAATATGTCGGTATAAAAATTAGAGTAGACGAATTTGCTCCTGCAGCCGAGGAGACCCTAAAGAAAGAGAATGTCGAGTTGAAAAATAAAAAAGTATACCTCGTTGCTGCCACATTGAGACCAGAGACCATGTACGGACAGACAACTTGTTTTGTGAGCCCAAAGATTGACTATGGTATTTTTGATGCTGGAAACAATGAGTATTTCATCACAACTGAGCGTGCTTTCAAGAATATGTCTTTCCAAAATTTGACACCAAAAAGAGGTTTTTATAAACCTATTGCAACCATCAATGGTAAGGTATTGATTGGTTCAAAGATTGATGCTCCTTTGGCACAAACTAAAAATTTGAGAGTTTTGCCTATGGAGACAGTTAAAGCCACAAAGGGTACTGGTGTCGTCACCTGTGTGCCATCAGACTCGCCTGACGATTACATCACCACAAAGGATCTTGCAAACAAACCTGAATATTATGGAATTGCAAAAGAATGGGTTAACACCGATATCATCCCAATCGTGCATACTGAAAAGTATGGTGACAAGTGTGCTGAATTCTTGGTCAATGAACTTAAAATCAAGTCACCAAAAGATGCCTTGCAATTGGCCGAAGCAAAGGAATTGGCTTATAAAGAAGGATTTTACAATGGTACCATGATGGTTGGTAAATATAAAGGCGAGAAAGTTGAGGCTGCTAAACCAAAAGTCAAGGCCGATTTGATTGCCTCTGGCGACGCATTTGTTTATAGTGAGCCTGAAAACCAAGTCATCTCAAGATCTGGCGATGACTGTTGTGTTTCTTTGGAGGACCAATGGTTCATCGACTACGGTGAGGAGGTGTGGTTAGGCCAAGCATTGGAGTGTCTTAAAGATATGGAATTATTTTCGAGCGAAACAAGAAATGGATTCGAAGGTGTATTTGCTTGGATGAAGAACTGGGCAGTTACTAGAAAATTCGGTTTGGGAACGAAATTGCCATGGGACCATCAATATTTGGTTGAGTCTTTATCAGACTCGACTGTGTATATGGCATACTACACTATTGATCGTTTCTTGCATTCCGACTATTATGGTAAAGTTCCAGGAAAGTTCAACATTAAGCCGGAGCAATTAACTGATGAAGTTTTTGATTTTATCTTCACTCGTCGAGATGACGTTGAATCTGAAATTCCACTCGACCAGTTGAAAGAAATGAGAAGAGAGTTTGAATACTTTTACCCCTTGGATGTGCGAGTTTCAGGTAAGGATTTGATTCCAAACCATTTAACATTCTTTATCTACACACATGTTGCTTTATTCCCAAAGAAGCTTTGGCCAAAAGGTGTCAGAGCAAACGGTCACTTGTTATTGAACAATGCCAAGATGTCCAAATCCACTGGTAACTTCATGACTTTGGAGCAGATTGTGCAGAAGTTTGGAGCTGATGCATCCAGAATTGCGATGGCCGATGCAGGTGACTCTGTAGAAGATGCTAACTTTGATGAGGCTAACGCAAATGCTGCTATCTTGAGATTGACTACTTTGAAAGACTGGTGTGAGGATGAATTGAAAAAACAAGATGAATTGAGAACAGGGAAATACGACTCTTTTTTTGACGAAGCATTTGAAAACGAAATGAATGAATTGATTGAAAAATCGTATTACCAATACACTTTGAGCAACTACAAGCAAGCTTTAAAGTTTGGTTTGTTTGATTTCCAGATTGCTAGAGATTTCTACAGAGAGTCTGTCAATTCTGCTTCCATCGGAATGCACAAAGATCTTGTTTTGAAATACATTGAGTACCAAGCGTTATTATTGGCCCCTATCGCACCTCATTTTGCTGAATATCTCTACAAAGAGGTGTTAGCAAAGGAGGGAAGTGTTCAAACTGCTCAGTTCCCAAAGCCTTCAAAACCTGTGTCGAAGTCGGTTTCAGAATCCTTAGAGTATGTTAGACATGTTGCACGTGCAATTCGTGAAGCTGAAGGTTCTGGTTTGAGGAAGAAGAAAGGTAAGGCTGATTTGGAAACGGGAGACTCTGTTAAGTTGACCATTTTGGTGTCTAACACATTTCCCGACTGGCAAGAAAACTATATTGAGTTTGTACGTGAATTATTTGAGGCACAAAAGCTTTCTGATAACAATTTGGTTAAAGAAAAGGTTGGTAAGGATATGAAGAGAGCTATGCCTTTCATTAATCAGTTGAAAATCAGACTCAATACTGAAGATCCAAAGATTGTATTCAATCGTAAATTGAATTTCAACGAGGTTGATACTTTGAGAAAGGTTGTTAATCTCATCAAGAACTCCCCTTACTCAATCAAGGTTGAGGAGTTGCAAATCATTGCATTTGACAACGGAAGTGAAAAGGGAAAGGATGTTTTAACTGGTGAAGATGTAGTTGTTGAAATAAAGGGTAAAGTAAAGGACGCTGCAGTTCCAGGCTTCCCCGGTATCTCCCTCAAGAAGGTCGAGTCTTGAGTTCAGCTTTAGATATATAGAATTACAACATGTATTGTATTTTAGTCGTCAATGAGTTAAATAGTAAAATGCTGTTTTCTTCGATATAGTACCAAGTTGTTGGCTAACACAACTAAACCTCAAATTAAATTAAAGAGAAAAAAAAAGCATTTGTTGATGAATAACAATCGGATAAAAAAACTCCAAAAGATATAGTATTTATCAGATAAACTCAAGTTCACCCAGCTCAACTCCCAAATTACGTCAAAATCCCGCTAACGTGCTTCCATTTTGCTCCCTTCAAATACAAGCGTAAAGATAAATAATACGTTGGAGAATTAGATTCTATTGTTGGCATTCCATTACCAGACAACAGTCAATAACCAAACGCCAAGAAATTAATAACATCCCAGCCAACTTTGTTTTGAACATTCATATTGAACTCTGTTAGCCTCCAATACTATCTCGTTACAGCTCAGAACTACTTCAGAAATGGACTCTGAAAAAGTTTCTGATTTTGTTTACCCCCTCATAGATAAGCCTGCTAGGTTTGAGTACAAACTAGTCAACCAAAACGGAAAGTTAGCTGAGGTACCGCTCCATAAGGAATATCAAAGACTATCATTATTCGAGGTAGGGCATAATTATCGTCAACGAGGTCATTCTACGGAACATTCCGAATCACGCAACCATACTATCACTGACAACTCACGAGAAAACTCACGCAAGAGAAATGCGGGTGACGATGATTCTGTGGAACGTGATAGCATGGTATCTTGTGATGACATCACTTCTTCGGATACCGATTCCAACACCCAAGCGTCAGCCCTGTCACGTATGCACTCTTACCGAACAAATGGCCTCGTGCATCCACCAACCAAAAAGAGATTGACATCGGGTTATGATCTGACAAGCTCAGCAAACTTTCAGGTGGATTCTCCAGGTAGTATGTCTATGGCAGTAGCTCCTAGTGGAAACAATAACATCAGCACGATCGATCTAAGTGACACTGTGCGAGAGAGTCATGGACATGTACAGAGTGCCGTTCAGACCGGTTACAACACCAATACATCTGAAGTGAATAATAATAATACTAATCAAAACACTACACCTTTACGCGATCAACTACGTCGTCCAAAAACACCAAATACAATCAATTCGCCCAGCCAAACTCCAATTTCGGATATCGAAGAGGACCCCATCCAGCAGCTACCACTACCCTCGCCAAGTGCGTCACCTATTCAACTGGATCACGAAAACGATGAGGATGGATCTTCTGAAACCCCTAGAGGAATGGGACGAAGGTTAAATTTAGAAATGATTGAGAATCACATGGCAACTGTGCCAGGGACGCAAGCAGAGTTGATTAACACGATTGACCAGTTATCCCAGTTCCTTACCCCACAAAACAAAAACCATTTGATTTTCCGGTTGTTGCAAAAGACTCACCGATCGTCATTGAGCACTTTTAATGGGTTGCTAAATGATTCCTTGAAACGTGACTTGATTGGAAATTTGCCAGTTGAGATTTCAATGAAGGTTTTATCTTACCTTGATGCTGAAACACTTCTTTCGATATCAAAAGTGTGCAAAAAGTGGTTTAAACTTATCAATAATACTGCTTTGTGGACTGACTTGCTCAAGAGAGACAAACTTATAACCGAAGATGCAGTTATCAAGTATGAATTGAACGAGCCTAAAGATATGATTGATGAATGGTGCACTCTTCCTGGCGAGATAAATTCTGCTCAGGTGTTGTACAAGAAACGAAGAATGATTGTCAATAGATGGTTGGACCCCAAATACAAGCCAAAGAGAATCAGTGTCAAGGGGCATGGCAATAAAGTTGTTACGTGTCTTCAACATGATGAAGAAAAGATTGTCACTGGTGTGGACGACAAATATATCCTCATCTATAGTACTCAAACAGGGCAATTGATGAAAGTTTTGGAAGGACATGATGGCGGAGTATGGGCCATGAAGTATTATGGAAACACTTTGGTGACTGGATCGACTGATAGGTCAGTTCGAATTTGGAACATGGCCACTGGAAAGTGTACGCATGTGTTCCGTGGCCATACTTCCACCATAAGATGTTTAGATATCATTACGCCTTCAGTAATTGGAAAGGATGCTCATGGTGAGGATATTGTCTTCCCCGAGCATCCATTATTGATTACCGGGTCTCGTGATCACAATATACATGTCTGGAGACTACCTATTCTTCAAGAGGATGCAGTTGATGAAGTCACATTTGATAGTGGAGAAAGTGAAAACCCTTACTTGATAGCTGTTCTTACTGGCCATACTCAGTCTGTGCGTTCTTTATCGGGATATGGAAATATAATCATTTCTGGTTCATACGACTCAACCGTTCGAGTGTGGGATTTGCTTGATAATGGAAGGTGCAAGCATATTTTGCAGGGCCATCAAGATAGGGTATATTCAACCGCGATAGATTTCAATAAAAAAGTTTGTTTTTCTGGGTCCATGGATTCGACTATAAATATATGGAATTTTGAAACCGGTGAGTTTTTGAAGGTGTTGGAAGGACATTCGTCTTTGGTGGGTCTACTTGCTTTGGTGGACGGTGTGTTAGTATCTGCTGCTGCTGACGCATCTCTCCGAATTTGGGATCCTGTCACCGGTGAATTGAGAAGTAAATTGAGAGGTCATGCCGCAGCCATCACGTGCTTTGAGCACGACGGATTGAAAGTAGTTAGTGGAAGCGAGAAAATGCTCAAATTATGGGACGCTCAACGAGGAGAATTTGCTAGAAATTTATTAGATGATGTTACGGGTGGTATTTGGCAAGTGAGAATCGATTATAAGAGATGTGTTGCTGCTGTGCAAAGAGTCAACAGTGCTGATGAAGGTGAAACGTTTATTGAAATTTTAGACTTTAGTGAGGTCCCAAGTTTCAAAAGTTGAATGTTCTTTGGATTTGTAATCGAATACATTTATAGGAGTGCCGAATAAAAGTGAACTTTAGGTACATAGTACTCTTCTTTAACAATGGTTTTGCAGGTGAAGTTGGAGAAGAAAAAAGAAAGAAAAAAAAAGTTGACCTGGTTTTATCATGTCTACTTACACATTCAATCAGCAAAATGTCTAGAAGACCAGTTTTAGAGGAAGTAGATGACGATGAGATCGACAATCTTGATATGGATATTGCAGAGTTTGATCCAAACTTGAAGACTCCTGTGGCACCAAAGAGACCAGAACCAAAAATTGTTCGTTCGCAAGACCAAGATCAAGAACCACCATTATTTCCTCAAGTTCCATTCGGCGATGTTGTGCCTCCACAAAATACACAACAATCACAGCTGAGAAGTAATGTTCTTGATCCCGAGCATTTTACCCCGGAGCAAAAAGCCCAATTTGAAAAGTTTCAAATTATATATCCATGTTATTTCGACATAAATCGATCTCACAAGGAAGGAAGGCGAGTCAGCATTGATCGTGCAGTTGAAAACCCATTGGCAATAGCTATTTGTGATGCTTGTCGTGCATTGCAAATTCCAGCATTGTTGGAGTTGGACAAGACCCATCCTCAAGATTTTGGCAATGCCGGCAGAGTAAGAGTTTTGTTAAAAGATTTCAAGAATGATAACAAGCCAATTGACCCAAGACTTGCCAACAAGAGGAGTTTATATAATAGAATAGCTGAGTATTTGGCAGATCATCCTACAAGTTTAGATAGTGTTAGCGCTAAAAGTGGTATTGCAATCCCACCGGATTTCCAAGGAGATTTCAAAGTGGAGGAGATACCCAAAGTGAAGGGATTCCGGATGAATACAATTGTTCCTATTCATTCAAATTTCACTATGAAACACCCAATGACGAAAAGCATCTATGACCCTGAGCCAGAGACAAGCGCAAACTCTGTTCAAAATAAGCCAAATGTGCCTAAAATACCAAAGAAGAAGATTATGAAAATTCGCGGATAGAAGCGGCGTTAAGTGTTGAAACTATATACCTTGTTTAGGCGCCATATTTACTTCTGTACTCCTCAATAGATTTCAAATCGGTATCGCTTATTTTGCCCTTTAATATAGTAATGACCTCAGTCAAACTTACAATTGACAAAACTGGAATACCGTATCTCTCAGTAACGGCTTGGGTGGCTGATTTTTTGGTATCAGTTACTGTTGTTTCTTGTCTATCCAAAGCAATAATGCAGCCTACACATTGACCTTTTTCTTGGGCAATAATTTCAAAAGCTTCATTAATAGCAGTACCAGCAGTGATGACATCATCAATAATCAAAATTTTCTTGTTGGCCAATGGGCATCCAACAATTGAACCCCCCTCACCGTGATCTTTCTTCTCTTTCCTATTGAATGAATATCCTATATCACCGTAGTTTTCCGGATCCAACTCCGCTAATTTTGCTACTGTAATAGCCGCCAACGGTATACCCTTGTAAGCAGGGCCAAACAAGATATCAAATTTTAATTTACTCTCGATGATAGCTTCGGCATATGCCGTTGCTAAGTTGGATAACAATCTACCAGTGCTGAACAAACCCAAGTTGAAAAAATATGGTGATTCACGTTTAGACTTGAGGGTAAATTTCCCGAATTTCAAAGCCTGAGAGTCCAAGGCTAATTGCAAGAAGTCAGATTGGTATTTAGAAGGCATAATGTGGATGGATGCTACAGAGAGAGAGAGAGAGAGAGAGAGAGAGAGAGAAGAAGTTCTATAAGTCCTTGAAGATCTCTGATAATACACAAAAAAAATTGCTCATCTGGATCAACATTTAGTCGTGTGCAAAACCATTCTGCATGAGGCATTCATGGTGAAAGATATAGGAATGTAAGATAAAGACTCAAGTGCAACCAGTAGCAACTTAGCTTTCGATTCCTATCAGTCCATAGCTAAATTAAATACACACCTCGTTTGGCTCACTACTTTTTCTTATTCGATTCATTTGTTCAGTTTTTGCACTGCAATGGTTGCAAAAAAATTAGTGAAATACAAGTTAATCGACTTCGTTTACCAGTAAGTCAGAGTATTTGCTTGAAAGAGTCAGGAAATAAAACTACACTAAACTAATTTTGACTTTTCACATTAACTATACTAAGTGGCCGGAACTGTAGGGGAAGATATCGAATTGATATTTCCATACCGTTTTCCTTTAAACGACGAGACTGGAAACGAGGAGAAAAAAACGCGAGCCTACTGTTCCAAATTTTATAATTGTGTCATATTGTTACTCACCATTGCACGTGCTCTGTTTCTATTACACTGATTTTGCATTGTTCTTCTTACATGTGATGCATTTTGAAACCTTTCAACTTTGTGGATTTGTTGGATCCACGTTTATAAACATCATGTGTAGGGCGATTATCACAGCGGATCAAATCTCCAGTAACCTAGAACAGCTCAATTCTAGTCACTTTCATCTCAATTGCCATACATTCTAGAAGCTGGGTGTTGCAAAAGGATACGAATACGTTTCATAAATCTGGCTTGTATTGGACAAAGGTGTATCAATGCTGAGGGAATATGAAGGCGTGGGTCTCTCTTATTGAGATTACAGTGGCACTCACACAAACACAAACACAAAATTAGAACAAAAAGAAAAACTTTTCACTTTATCCAAAAGTACACTACCATAGTTAATTGTTAATTGTTAATTAAGTGACACATGTTATTACAGTAATAATAGTATATTGTTAATTGACTTCGTTCCCTATTCTCCAATTTTAATTTTCACATATAAACTGCCTCAATTTTTTCATTACCAAATTTATTTCAACCTTTTCTTCTTCTTCTTCTTCTTCTTCTTCTTTTCTTCTCTTCCAAAGTTATAGTTTTTAATTACTTTTGAAACTAATCAATTTATTTCATAATGGTACAATCATCTGTTTTAGGTTTCCCACGTATTGGTGGTCAAAGAGAATTAAAAAAGATCACCGAGTCTTACTGGGGTGGCAAAGCTACTGTCGACGAATTGTTGACCACTGGTAAACAATTGAGAGAACACAATTGGAAATTACAAAAGGATGCTGGCGTTGACGTTATTCCATCAAATGACTTTTCTTACTACGATCAAGTTTTGGATTTGTCTTTGTTGTTCAATGCTATTCCAGAAAGATACACTAAGTTTGATTTAGCTCCAATCGATGTTTTATTTGCCATGGGTAGAGGTTTACAAAGAAAGGCTACTGATTCTGCTCCAGCTGTAGATGTCACAGCTTTGGAAATGGTTAAATGGTTCGACTCTAACTATCACTATGTTAGACCAACCTTTTCACACTCTACTGATTTCAAATTGAACGCTGCTGCTGGTATCAAACCAGTTGATGAATTCAATGAAGCTAAAGCCTTGGGTATCACCACCAGGCCAGTCATTTTGGGCCCAGTTTCCTATTTGTTCTTGGGTAAGGCTGACAAGGATTCCCTTGATTTGGACCCAATTTCATTGTTGCCAAAATTGTTGCCAGTTTACAAAGAATTATTGGCTAAATTGAAGGCTGCCGGTGCTGAAGAAGTTCAAATTGACGAACCAGTCTTGGTTTTGGACTTACCAGAATCAGTGCAATCAAAATTCAAGGAAGCTTACGATGCTTTAGCTACTACCGAAGCTCCAAAACTTATCTTGACCACTTACTTTGGTGACGTCAGACCAAACTTGAAAGCTATTGAAAACTTGCCAGTTGCTGGTTTCCATTTCGACTTTGTCAGAGTTCCAGAACAGTTGGACGAAGTTGCATCTATTATTAAAGGTGATCAAACTTTGTCCGTTGGTGTTGTTGACGGTAGAAACATTTGGAAAACTGATTTCTCAAAGGCTTCCGGCATTGTCAACAAAGCTATCGAAAAGGTTGGTAAAGACAAGGTTGTTGTTGCCACCTCATCGTCATTATTGCACACTCCAGTCGACTTAGAATTAGAAGCTAAATTGCCAGCTGAAATCAAAGACTGGTTCTCTTTTGCCACTCAAAAATTAGACGAAGTTGTCACCATTGCTAAGCACATCTCTGGTGAAGACGTTTCAAAGAAGTTGGAAGCTAATGCAGCTTCTATCCAGGCCAGAAAGGAATCCTCAATCACCACTAACCCTAAGGTTCAGGAAAGATTGACCACCATCGACGAATCATTATCTACTAGAAAATCACCTTTCCCTGAAAGATTAGCTGAACAAAAGAAGAAGTACAACTTGCCATTGTTCCCAACCACCACTATTGGTTCATTCCCTCAAACTAAAGACATTAGAGTCAACAGAAATAAGTTTGCCAAGGGTCAAATTACCGCAGAAGAATACGAACAATTTATCAACAAGGAAATCGAAACTGTTGTTAGATTCCAAGAAGAAATTGGATTGGATGTCTTGGTCCATGGTGAACCAGAAAGAAACGATATGGTTCAATACTTTGGTGAACAATTGGATGGTTTTGCCTTCACCACCAACGGTTGGGTTCAATCTTATGGTTCTAGATACGTTAGACCACCAATTATTGTTGGTGATGTTTCAAGACCAAAAGCCATGACTGTTAAAGAGTCAGTTTACGCTCAATCATTGACAAAGTCACCAATGAAGGGTATGTTGACTGGTCCAGTCACTATCTTGAGATGGTCTTTCCCAAGAGATGATGTTTCAGGTAAACTCCAATCATTGCAATTAGGTTTGGCCTTGAGAGATGAAGTCAACGATTTGGAAAAAGCTGGTATCACTGTTATCCAAGTTGATGAACCAGCTATCAGAGAAGGTTTGCCATTGAGAGCCGGTAAAGAAAGATCTGACTACTTGAACTGGGCTGCTCAATCATTCAGAGTTGCTACTTCAGGTGTAGAAAACTCCACCCAAATCCACTCTCATTTCTGTTACTCAGACTTGGATCCAAACCACATCAAGGCATTGGACGCTGATGTTGTCTCCATTGAATTTTCCAAGAAGGATGACCCACACTACATTCAAGAATTCGCTGAATATCCAAACCACATTGGTTTAGGTTTGTTTGATATTCACTCACCAAGAATTCCATCAAAACAAGAGTTTGTTTCCAGAATTGAAGAAATCTTGAAAGTTTACCCAGCTGATAAATTTTGGGTTAACCCAGATTGTGGTTTGAAGACTAGAGGCTGGCCAGAAGTTAAGGAATCATTGACCAATATGGTTAATGCTGCCAAAGACTTCCGTGCTAAGTACTAAGTATACTAAGTCAATCTTCGAGTATTCTGCATTGATTCAATTCTCTTTGAATGTTGATGCATGGTGTCATTTAAATGTTACATTTTATTCAACATTAATGTAATTTTCAACTGTTATTTTTTAACGAAGCTGTTATGAAAGTTTACTTTTTATTTTTATTCATTTTATTTTTTTGCATCACTAGTGTTTGCATAATTGTCATTTGTCATTATTAGGTTCAACATCGGTTCATTATATATTAGTTTAATATACAAATTGTATATCAAAAAGCGTCTGTAAAGCAGGAAGTCTCTGTGATTTGTTTTCCTGAGTAGGTAGCACCAAGAATGTTTGCCATCAAAAAAAATTGAAACGCTTTGAGGCTTTGTCAACATTAGTAAAAGACAGCTCACATCAATTGCACTAGGTACAGACTTACTCTCATATCTACTAATGTCAGAAGAGAACCCACATATTGCCGAGTTTATTTCAATTACTAATTCCTCGAAAAGTTTGGCAGAGCAGTATTTGCAGAGGAACGAAAATGATCTAGTTGAAGCTATTGAAGATTATTATGCCAATAGTGAGCATGGACAACAACCTACAGAACAACATCAGCCACCATTTTTTCCCCAAGGTTCGACATCCAACCGCTTGGGCACTTCGTCAAGAACGAAGAAAGCTCAAGGTGGGATCAAAACGTTTCGAGATTTGAATAATGAAGACGATGATCTGGAGGAAGATAGTACCAGTAACAATTTCTTCACTGGTGGTGAAAAGTCAGCGTTGCAAGTGGAAGACCCCAACAAGGACAAAGGCAATGGAGACCAAAATTTGATCGAACAGATTTTCCAAAGAGCAAGGGATCAAATGAATACACCCGATGACCGTCCTAGTGCTCAGCAACTACAAAGCTCTCACGAAACTGCGCACTTCACTGGAACTGGTTTTAAATTAGGTGATGGAACAGTACCAAGTGAACAAGTTGAAGATCCGCAGGCACAAGCAAGAAAATTGTTGAACCGTTTTCGTCCAAAAAAGGTCAATCGAGAAATCACATTTTGGAGACAAGGTTTCACTGTTGGCGATAGTGAACTATACAGCTATGATGATGAGAGAAACAAGAGGATATTGAGCGAAATAGAGCAAGGAAGAGTTCCCATTGCTATTTTGCAAGTCGACCCTGGAGATGATGTTGATGTAACTGTGTCAAAGAGGACGGATGAGGATTATGTCCCACCAAAGAGAAAAATTGGCGGATATCATGGTACTGGGCATAGACTTGGATCCCCAGTCCCTGGCGAGCCCATTGTTACCCAAAACAAGGAAGAAAGTGTGAAGGAAACCAAATCAGCAGATACCCCACAGAAGACCACCGATGAAGGAGAAGGAGACACTGCTGTGCAAATTAGATTCGCCAATGGGAAAAGAACCTCGCACAAGTTCAATTCTGGTGACTCGATCTCTGTGGTATATGATTTTGTGAGAAACCACGAGTACAATGCCGAAAGTGCCGGTAGAAATTTCACTTTGAGTCATGCATTTCCTGTTAAGCCAATTGAAGACAGTAATGAAGTATCAATTGGTGATGCGAAGTTGAAAAATTCCGTTATAGTGCAACGATGGGTATAGAAATAGTGTGTATAAAAAGGCTTGTAACTATGTTCAGCAGTGATGCGAAAAATTAAAATTTTGGAAATTTGCAGACACTTAGTAATTAAATCTCCCTACCGCCTTGAACCAATGATACGAACACAAATACATATATGATGCTACGATATTACAATATACCGAGGTTGCGACAGTTGCGACCGAGATACAGCTTCAAGATTTGGTACAATTTTATGATAACTAGGACCATTTCTACACAGCATAAAATCTTCGATGAGGGTATGATCCAAGAGGTACAGAGTCAGCCTGTGCATGATGCAATACGAGAACACTATCATCACCAAGAGCAGTTTAGGAAGAGCTCAATATCAAATTATAATTTTCCATCATATGAGGCCATTGACCCACCAATGACACCACCGATTGATTTTCACAAAATTGTCAACGCCAATAAGTATAAAGTCCCGCAAATCGGTTCCTTCGTTGAATTTCAAAAGGGGAACCAGATGAAAGTGGGAGTGGTTATTCATAATGTGATGACCCGATTTGATGAAAGGTTCAATCATGTATTGGTGTTAACCAATGATAACGAAATTTTACCGGTGAAACCTATAAATATCAAATTCCACTTGTACAAACTCATTTCCGATGTATTCGTTGAGTATGAAAAAATACTACATGAACGTCACAATCAATCTCAGTTAGATCGCCAGAAGCTAGTTTCGCTTGTAAATAGGTTCCTGACAGATACAGCACAATGCAAACGACAGATACTGTCTTCAATTGACAGAGTTTTCAGTCAGCTGTCAGAGGATAAGATTCGCCCTATTTCTTTATTGGATATTATAGACGCTATGGAGCTCAAAGAATCAGATGTGGCAAGGATCACCTCATCACTTTATAATCAGTTGGTACTACTATATGCCATTCATGCCAATTTAGTCGACTCTTGCCAGTGGGTGGTACCTAATTATGTTGGAGATACTTCTTCAAATGTGTTTTTATGGGAACATTCGAATAACTACCATTCTTCATCTCAGTATTTTGCCAATACACAAAATGTTTGGCTACAAATTTATCGATTCACACAGCAAATGTCCAGCGTTGAGCGAATAGCGGAAACCAACAGTTTTATTCAAAAGTTGAAACGATTACCCAAAGAGGAAATGAATGCATACTTGAATGTCTTTGAGGGGAGACATTTTCGTGACATTCTTATGGTGATGAAGTTTGCCGTTGTTTATCCTCATAGTGCTATTATAACGGAACTTGGAAAACTAGATGTTTTTGATAACCCACCAACAGCGTCGCAGATATACCGGTTACTTGTTGAATTGAAAATATATGATGAAAGCACCTCAGTCTCTGATATTTATTTATCACTGGGGCTATTTGGAACTCCAAAACAATTGAGTGTGACACAAGTGGATCAGTTGAACCCCAAAGCCCCAGCTTCTTTCAACATCAAAGACAATTTCAAACATTTGAGGACAAACAGAAGCTACTACCAGGACCACGTGATATATGGGTTAATTGATGACGAAAAAGACGATGTGGCCAGTTTTGGAATATCAATCGAGTCATTAAATTCTAGGAAGCATCTCATCAACATACACATCCCCGATTTGATCACTTATATTTCTCCTGATAGCAACGCTTTCAAATCTATATTTCAAAATCGAACGATAACTGAGACTTTGAGTCATTTACACGATAATCAAGAGTGGGATTCTTTGTACCTGGAGAAAATGATACGGGATAGGAAATTCCATAACTACAGCATTTTTAATGAGAGGGAAGAAATATGGGGCGACGTCATCGATATGGAACGAGGTGTAAATATAAAAAGACGAAGTATCTCAAAAGCTACATGTTTAACAATCTCCTTTGAGTTCAATTCATATGAAACAAACCCATTCGAAGCGTTTGATGGTAAAGTGTCAGTAAGCTTTGACTCTGTAGCAAATGTGAATATCAAAAACGTCAACAAGAAAGTGTTGCAAGATTGTCTTACTGGACAATTGGAACCGTCATTTTTCAAGATGCTCCGGCGTAAACAACGGCCTGAGACTGATACTCATGGTCAAGAAAACATATTGAGCAAGACAGACATTCATAATATTAATTACATTGGCGGTATCTTGAAAACTTTTCAAAAGGTCAGGGAGCTTGAAGGTGCAGCAATTCCTCTGAAGGAATTGTCTTTGTTTAAGAATACCAGTTTGAAGACTACACAGATTGAAACAAAAGACGGCCTAAAAGCAGATATTGTCAAACCTGACTCATTATCCACAACACCACAAGCAGACTTTATGCACAAAGAGGCAAGAATATTCAGCGGTTGCTTAGCTTCCATGATTTGTTACCAAAATCAAATCCCACTTCTTATGAGATCTCAAGATTTAAACTCGTATGAGTTTGAAAACGATAGTGTGCTTGTACAACATGAAAACATCATGATTCCTGTTTATGAATCTCAAAAATATGCTCATAGCATTATGGCGAAAGATGAATTGGGGTACATTTCCTCAAATGCAAAAATCATTTCCAACAATTACCTCGCGCCAAAACACACAACGGCTGATAATGAACGTAACGTACCACTAGGTTTATCTATGGGATATGCAGAGATTTTTGATATATTCCGATCCGGAGAAGCCCTCTTCAACCAATTTCAGCTTTTATCATACGTTCAAAATGATTACCAAAGGACAATATTGAAGAAACATAGCTACTTGGAGTTTGTTGAGAAGTTCAACCACTTGAAAAGTCGTGGCTATAATTTGAATGGTCCATTTCCCGAGTACAAGCTTAATCTGTTGATAAACTCTTCAAACGCTAATGATTTGAGGACAGTTTGGCAGTACCGGATGTACAAATTTTGGATCCTCAACTGGCTCCACCAAAAACAACTCGACAACACATTACCGGAAGATAGCAAATATGAAGGTATTGCCACACATATCGAGCAATTTGGCTCACACAGAATATGCAAAGCTTACTGTTCACAGCTAGGAATCGAGGTAGATGTTTTGGGCCCACTTGATCAAGACATCAAAATTGGAACTACTTTGGTTTGCGTTGGTATACTATATCTAGATCCCATTAGTGGTTTTTGCATGCTAGATGGTAGAGGGGATATTCGTATATAGCTATTAATCCTAATTCTTGTTAGCAGGTTACTGTGTTCTGTAGGATAATGCTTTCCAATCTGAAGTCTAGATTGTTTATTAGTCATAAGGTCCATACACACAATATTTGCAACAAAATTTTTTTTTCTCATCCAGGTAGAAAGCTGATTCATTAGGGTATCACATCGGTACATCTTCTAAACAATATGGTATGTCTGGGCTCTTTCAGATGTGATCTCAGTGAGTACTAACTATCTAAAATTAGTTGCAACCTGTTCAACCGTCAATTGAGACTTTGAAGAAAACCATAGAGGCCAACTCTGATTCACCAAACCCACCAAATTTGTATCCAATCTACAAGTACGTGAGTCATAATGATATCTCGGTTCACCAGGCCTACCTCAGATTGGCCAACATCAACGACAATAACAGATCACCCTCTTTCCTTTTTGAATCATCTGTGCATGGGGATACTGTTGATCGCTACTCATTTATTGGTATCAATCCATCGAAAGTGATAAAGACAGGGGATGATCACTCTAAATTCAGTGCCGATTTTTGTGACGTAGATCCTATAACTGTGCTAGAAGAGGAACTATCTCATCTTCGACAAGCATCATTACCTGGTTTACCCAAGTTTAGTGGAGGTGCCACTGGGTATATTTCCTACGACTGTATCAAGTACTTCGAACCTAAAACAAAGAGACCATTGGAAGACGTCCTTGGGTTGCCTGAAGCTGTATTGATGTTCTGTGATTTGGTTGTGGCATTTGACCATGTATACCAAAGATTTCAAATAATCTATAACATCAAAGTCGATCAATCTCATGATTTAGAAGAGGAATATAAAAGAGGAGTATCAAAGATCGATGAGATCGAGAAGCTTTTGTTTAGAAATGTCTCAAATGAAGAGATATTTCCACATCAAGGGCCAATAAAGTTGAATCAAACATTTACTTCCAACATTGGTCAAGAAGGTTACGAAAAGCACGTTTCTACTTTAAAGGAACACATTTTAAAAGGTGATATCATCCAAGCAGTTCCCTCACAAAGAATAGCTCGTCCCACTGAACTCCACCCTTTCAATATCTATAGACATTTGAGAACGGTGAATCCTTCCCCATATTTGTTTTATATTGACTTGATTGATTTCCAAATAATCGGGGCTTCACCTGAGTTATTGGTGCAATCAGATACTAATGGTAGAGTTGTTACTCATCCAATTGCCGGTACAATTAAGCGAGGTAAAACAAACGAAGAAGATGAAAAGAATGCTGAAATTTTGAGATCCAGTTTGAAAGATAGAGCGGAACATATCATGCTTGTTGACTTGGCACGCAATGATGTGAATCGTGTTTGTAAACCTGAAACTAACAAGGTAGATAAATTGTTAACCATTCAACGATTTTCACATGTGATGCACTTAGTTTCGGAAGTTAGTGGAACCTTACGTGAGGATCAAACTAGATTTGATGCGTTCAGATCGATCTTCCCCGCCGGGACTACTAGTGGAGCACCCAAGGTGAAAGCAATGGAACTAATTGCTGAGTTGGAGAAGGAGAAAAGGGGTGTTTACGCTGGTGCTGTAGGTCACTGGGGCTATGATGGAAAGACTATGGACACTTGCATTGCATTGCGCACAATGGTGTTTAAAGATGGTGTGGCTTACTTGCAAGCAGGTGGAGGAATTGTTTTCGACAGTGATGAATACGAAGAGTATATGGAGACCATGAACAAGATGAGAGCAAATAACAACACGATTGTGGAAGCGGAAATGATTTGGGCTGACAAAGTGGGCACAATTGAATAAAAATGTATATATTGTTTAGGATAATTGGAGATTCTCTTTTGTTATCATTTGTAAGCTGCTCTGCTATTGATCTGTGGCTTCCACCGATACATCAATCTGATGGGTAGGGTTATGCTTATGATATAGCCTATAGCACTACTGTGGTGCATGACCTATTGGTTCTTGTGACACAAAAGTCACTAGTCACATGACTTGTTACCAATTCTGCAACGGTTACGCCCACACCGCAGTACGTTTTCTTTACTGAGAGAGAATTAATTTTCGTTGAATTCAAAAAGTTGTTCAAACCGATGATCATCTTGTACAAGCTCCCATTGCATTGAAAAAACATCAGCATATAATAAAGAATAGACAAAACTTCACGAGTGAGAATATTAGATACTATACTCATTTTACCTTACAAGATCATCATATAGTCTTGAGCGTTACGTTCGACATCGCTTTGTTCAAACATTAGTCCTGTTTCTGTGATACTGGATCGGGCTTATATCGTTAATGAGCTCAGCAGAATTAGACATTGTTGCTTCTGGAGATCAAAAGATTATCACAATGGAGAGGGATGAAGAATCTATGTCTCCTGAATCTTCACTATCTGCAACTCATGCTTCACCCACATCATCACAGAAAGCATCCAGCAGAACGCCAACTTCATGGGATGCCGAAGATGATGTCCTACTAATGCACTTGAAGGACCGTCAGAAACTAGGCTGGAAAGCCATTGCAAGTCACTTTACCAACAGAACTCCAAATGCCTGCCAATTTCGATGGAGGAGATTAAAGTCAGGAAATTTAAAAAATCCACCAAAGTCGGCAGCCGCATTGGGGGATCAATTTAAACAGAACCCAACGATGTCGAGTTCGGCGTTAAAGAAAAAGACTCAGCCGACTGCACGAACTAAGACCGAAACAACGGACACGGAATTCGCTTATGAAGCAACTCCAACAGGCGGATTTCAAGGCTTTGATAACAGCATTTCTTCTGCATTGGCTGGACTTAATGCATTGTCAAACTCACCTTCTTACATATCGAGTCCTGCTGCAGCAACCACTCCCAAACTACTGGCAGCTTCTCCTGGCGCTTATGTCTCAGGACGAGCAAATCTGATTACCAGTCTCAATCACAAGTACGAGGGATCTCCGGAATCTGAAAATCCTTTGGAGACACTGAGCCGAACTGGAATCGTGATCCCTGGAACAAATGGATCTGGTGGGTACTATGCAGATGTATCGGTTGACCCCACAATGAACTTGCCTCACAATAGGACACACCCCGAAACACCATCTTCACTCACTCCACGAAATTCGACGTCTAATGCAAGTGCGCGCAACAGAGACAGTACAAGTTTGCATCCGCGCGATCACAACTCTGGCTCCATTTCAGTGGCTGCTGCTGCTTTACGCAATAATTCAATTATTCAATTCACAAATGACGAAAGAGCATCAATCCTGTCTATAGCGAGGGCATCAATATCTTCATTACCCTCAAAGTCAATGAATATTCCTCACCACCAACTGGGGGCTACTTCTTTGGCTCATCTACCTGTTCTCTTTGGCGGTGCGGGAAGTATAAGTGGACCTTCGAGAAATTCGAGTGTAAGTGGCGCAGCAGGTGTTCATCAGACAACAGTTTCAAGTTTGAGAAATGGGTCCTTGGCCGGCCCGAGCCTGGGGTATTACTCTAGATCAGGGTCTGTCGTGATACCCCACAATACTGATAAGTTGGACGAGCCTTTAAAAATTGATAAGGAGAAGATCGAGTCTAGTAACAAGAAGTTGCAGAAGATGAAAAAAAGCTTGCCATCATCAAGCCATGCCAAAAAGAAGCAAAAAAATACCAAATTGGACCTCCCGTGGACGATGGAGGAAGATGAGCTTTTGATCAATAGGCGTAATAGAGAATTGTCTTTTGCCGAATTGTCTATCCTACTACCCCAGAGGACTGAAGGAGAAATTTGGGCACGTATAGATTATTTGGAAAAATTGAGGAACGGAAATGATACATCTTCAAGTGGGAGAGACCGAAGGGGAAATAGACAATCATCTATAGGATTAGATGATGTTCATGATTTGTACGATGATGACGACGATGACGTGATAGGGGGTATTGGTATCGGTGTTAGCGATGATGATGATGATAATCCATTGATTGATGACGATGATGACAACAACCTTGGAGAGGTGAGAGGAACTAAACGAAGAGCTAGCTCTGCAATCAACCCATTAGTTAGACGTCCTATTCGAAGATAGGTTTCATGCATTTCTATAAAGTATATATATCATTTCTAATACAACTTCAATTCTCCTGTTATCTGATCTAGAACTTTTTTCGGTGCTGGGCCTAGACCCAAAACAGTCGCACTTCCAGCGGCTATTTGCGTTCTTCCAGCATCGTGTATTATACATGCGTTGATTCCCAAACTGATTGCTTGTGCATAAAGCATATCCATTTCTTCTTGATTTGGTACTTGTAGGGTTATTTTTGCTTGCCCATTGCCATATTCCCATCTCCTTACCATTTGGGGATTGTAAGCATCAGAATTTGGATTGGTGATTTTCTTATACAATGATAACGTAGCATGGGAACATTGAGCTGCAGCCTTCCCTTTGCCCATTTTGAGATCTTGCCTTACCACAAGAGTCATCCTGACCTCTCCAGGAATATCATTCAAGGCCAATGAGTTAATATCTAAATCTTCCTCTTCTTTTTCATCTTCTTCATCAGTTTCGTCTTGGTGACGTCTTGCAGCGAGATCAAAGGATTGCGGCCACTTACTTGCTCGAGAACTAGAGCTTTGAAAAAACTGGCTGGTGTAAAATCCCGTTACAAAAGACAAGACACTAATGGATAGTATCGCTATACCAAAGTTGGACATGCTTGTATCTTATTGAGTTTCTTTGCGTGTGATCATCGAAAAGTTCCTTGTTTAATTTTTTTTTTCGTCTCTTTTCGCGATTTTGTGTCGATTCTTGAATTGATTGTCAACATTGCAAGCTTCTTCAACCCTTCGAAGAGGAATTCTGCAATCAACTCAAAAGTTTTTCTAAACTGCTTGTCATCCTAAGCTAGAACCTTCATTTTCAGTTTCCTCTTCTTTCCTTTTTTTTCAATTTTATTCGAATATTTTCTCCAGTTTTGAACCCTTGAGTCTCGTGTCAGTTCCCACTCACTTTCCATCCTTCTTTTCAATTCCTTTTCCTCTCTCATTTGCTTCAGCATTTGGTTCTTCCTCGTTTCCTCACTAACTTTTGCCAACTTCTCTAACTCCAAATGAGCCAGTTCGTTTTCAATAATTTCATTCACTTGAGATCTAATTCTAATATTTGCTGGATCATTGAAGCTCAGTGGTGTATCATCAGATTGGAATGTGACGTAAATTGACATCAACCTTTGCTTTTCCTTGAATGCCTGTTCGTCCTTGTTTATCGTGCCAAGAACGTTCCGAGCCCTTTTAAGTCTATCAAATGCATCTGAAGCACGAGGATGATCTGTCTTATCTGGATGTATCAACAATGACTTTTTTCGATATATCTTTGTAATCAATTGCGGAATATCATCAAAAGGAGTCGTCAATGGATTGATTTCGGTGATTGCGAAGAAATCCTGCTCATTGCAATCAAGTATTCTGTCAATTTCCTTATTCCTGTTGAGTGCGGACTCTTCGATTGAAAGTATTCTCTCGAGATCATCAGACATTGTTTGAACGTAGTAGGACGAGCATAAGCATAAATCTGGAGAAGATTCATTTTCAATACAATGATTAATTTTTTTTTTTTCGCCTATTTGCATCAATAATCCTGAACTCTATGAACCAGTTGTGCAAACGCTTGATAAGAAATATGAGCTGGAGACCGAGATATTTCGATATAGGTGTGAACTTCTCAGATCCCATGTTTCAAGGGTGTTATAATGGGTCAACCAATCCGAAACATCCATGTGATATTGAAGATGTAATCAGCAGGGCCCATTTGTTCAATGTGGATCGAATGTTGATTACAGCTTCCACCATTAAAGAGAGTCGGGACCATTTTAGATTGTGTGAAAAGTATCGAAATCAATTTAACTCAACTGCAGGTGTCCATCCATGCTCAGTTGCTAGTGAATTTTACGTGAAAGAAGGAGATAGTTATACAGAGGAGTTGCGATCTGATGTTGATGAGAAGCTCGCGGAGTTAAGAAGGATCCTCGTTGACGGATACCAACTGGGCAATGTGAAAGCATTCGGAGAGATTGGATTAGATTATGACAGACTACATTATTCTAGTAAGCGTCAACAACTTCATATGTTTAAACGTCAATTGGACATACTACATGAACTTGACTTCAATCTTCCGTTATTTCTACACATGAGGGCTGCATGCGATGATTTTATACAAATTATCAAACCTTACATAGATGACGGTACTGTCAAAAATGGTGTGGTGCATTCATTCACTGGGACAGAAGAAGAGTTGAATAAATTGCTTGACCTTGGTTTCTACATAGGTCTTAATGGATGTTCATTAAAAACTGAAGAAAACTTGGACGTCGCATCAAAAATACCGGTTCAGAAACTTATGATTGAAACTGATGCACCATGGTGTGAAATTAGAAAAAGTCATGCTAGTTATAAATTAATTTCTCCGTATCCAAATAAATTTTACCCGGAAATTGAGACGGGGCAATTGAATGAAGCCAAATCCCAGTTTAAGCTAGATGATAACTTGCCCTTTCCTGCTATCAAAAAGGAGCATTATACAAAACATGCGGATTTCGTTCAGAAAAGAATTGAAGATTATCGAGATGATACTTCAACTGAGACTAGAATTGGTTTACTTAGCAAACCAATGATCAAATCTCGCAATGAACCAGTTCAAGTCGGTCATGTGGCTGAAGTTCTCTGTAAGTTACGTGGAATTACTGATGATTCAGCTATAGAAAATTTTATAGATACAGTTTTTGACAACTCAGTAAAAGTTTTTCATTAAAGTCATGATATATAATACAAATTAACGATCATTTTTTCATTTTCTATATCTACTGCTTTTAGAAGAAGGCTTCGGTATAGATTGCTTTACCCTAGGTAATTTGAAAGTCCCCTTGGGACGCCCCCTACCACGAGGCCTATTGTCTCCCTCCAATACGTTAATAGTCCTTCTCTTGACAGAAGAAGATCTTGTTTTTGAACAAATTCGACTCGCATATCTATCTTTATCTTCAACATACGAATCAGAGTCAGAATCAGACTCCAACAAATTTACCGGTAACGATTCATCAGCGTCTAGACTCTCATCACTTCCCTCTTCCTCTTCATCCTCCTCCACTTCGAAATCATTGTCTTCAAAACTAGACTCTTCCTCAACATCAGATTTTAATGTTTCTTCCGCTTCAAAAATGTCAGCAACTGCCTCTAAATCCACTTCAACGTCCTCTCTAGATCGTCTTTTAGGTTTCATTTTGACTTGAGTGTTAGATGGCTTGCATTCAAGAAAATCTTCAATTTCAAAATCTCTTCTCTTTCTGGAGGTTTCGGCACACATCGCAACTTCCTTCCACGCCTCTTCCTCAAAAGAATATGGATTATAGATATCGTCTTTTAAAAACGCGGCCACCTGTGCGATACTATTGTGAGGAGTATTTTGTTTTGTGCCTTGCGAGAGTGCTGGCGCAGAATTGATACCACCACTTGGACCAAAAAGCATTGGCTTCCACAATAGTTTAGTATAGTCAAGCTTCGCATACGATTTTGCTTCCCATTTGGCGATGACCTCATCTACGAAGGCCCAGTTTACCATAATCGCAAATTTTGTTTCTTCTCCATTTTGTTTCCAATGAAGAGCGTGTAGTTGTTCTAATGCAACAACTACATTGGCCGGGGTCATTCCAGTCATTTTACACAACACGCTAAGCGATACGTTGAGACCACCCAGATCACGATATTTCTGATAGAGTTCTCGTAGCTTGTAAGCAATGGTCACTTTCCAATAATTTCGATAACTTAACAATCCTAAATCACTCAATGGCTTTTCCGGGGTCCCAAACTTGAACTCATTCCGTGTTAGCAAATAACTGAAGTCAATAAGTAAATTTCCATATCCCTTTCTTTGGTATATTGGTAGTGTTAGTATACATGAAACATTGTAGTCCAGGTTATTCAACTTTTCCTTTGAAAAGTAGCCCACAAAGTGATGTTTTGAAGGCGTATTTGGGTCCCTCTCTGTTAAAACGTAGAAGACAAAAGGTTCCACATCATAGTACAACGTTTTTGAGTTTAAGAATAATTTTGCTAAAAGACAAATGTTTTGACAATAATTTATATTCTTCCGTCCGTCAACTTCCCATACAGACACATTTGAATCTCGGTAAATTTCGGTGCCGGGAGGATGATGGTTTGAGAAGTTACAGTTTTTTAAATGATGCCGCCTGTACGAAGTCGGGGAATTCATGTACTTTAGGCAGTATTCACAAATGTACAAGGTTTCGCACTGTGAGTATTCCTCAGGATATGGAGCAATATACCAGGTTTCTATTTCGTGATCTCTAAACATTATTTTTTTGATTTTTGATTTATTCAAGGCGACGGATGACGGAGTCGACTCTTTTATCACCTCACTCGACGTGTGGAGAGGTATTTCACCACTATTAATTTGTGAGTTCTCAGAGTTTGCTCTATTGCGTAACTTTATACCCTCGATTCGGAACCTTTCAAACTTTGCTCTTTCCTCCTTTGTAGGGTCTGTGTCATTTATTATACAGTCAGGGTACCCAAGTACCCCCTTGTACGGTAGCTCTCTCTTTTTCGATTTGTATTTGATAGTCACAAAATAGTGATCTTCATTCTTATTTACATTCACTCTTCGTCGTATTTTCTTCTTCGGCGAATCCTGTACCACCTCGCGAGTTTTCTGAATCATTCTTTTGAGTGAATAATCACTAGCTGGCTTCAACCGGTGACTACGCTTCTCTAGATCATTTGGTGTGATATTCGAGTATACATGATTGTTTGTGATTTTTAGTTGATTTAGTAGATGCAGTACCATGATAAAAGCATTGTTGAATGAAGTAATATCAGCAGAAGTAGGTTGTTCAATGAAAATAATTCCTCACTTATCTTTAGAACCTTTATCCGAAACTATGTATTTGTCCACAGACGAAATGAACTTCAACCCAAAGATAAGCTGAAAATCAATGTTGTTGTTTTTCTCTTTTTCATCGCACACCAATTTGGGGAGATCGCGCATAAGAAACAAAAAAAGAAAACCAATTATCAAAAGTGGGTAGCATCGTATCAATCAAGGTCAACCCATTAAATCGTGACCAGTGATTCTTGACAAGATATCATTACGTACATTGATGAGATGTATATTATCATTATCGGGCCAATCCACACATGAAATTTAGAAAAGAACACTTCACAGTGGTAAATACATTCAAATCTGAGTTTGAATCTGTTGAAATTTAGAAGAATTCATCTGATCTCAACATTTCTTTATTTCCGCACATTTTTCAGAATTGAGATAAGAAAGATCTCACATAGCATTGAAGCGTTTGAAAAGTAACTAATGTATTGTCATGCCGTCATTAGATACTCATCCATGTTAAAACGCTCAAGGCAAGCAGTTCAAAAGAAGCCAGCGTTTCTTTTCGTCTCCATCAATTAACGAAAAGAGTTTTTGGCTTATCGCTTGTGATAAAAGAATACACAATGAGATGAATCTTTGTGCACATATCTTTGATTGAATTTTAAACAGTCACACGGCTTCAAGTTGTCCCATTGCGGTGGGGGGCTTCTATCTAGCAAAGTCAAGAGAATAAACGTGATTTTTCCAGGTCTTGGAAAACGCAGAGATAAATCGGTATCGGTCGATCTTGATTGTGGTGCTTGTATCTCTTTTATAAGCAACTTCAAAATAAGGTTGGGCTCAACGCAAAGTGCCTATGCAGTTGACACTTCGATTCTGTTACATGTCTGTCTGACGAATTTAATATAAAATAACTCGGCATTGAAGGCCCGATCTCCGAGCCAAGAGCCTCGCACTTATCTATGGCTGACATCATTATTGGAGCTGCTCGATACTCAGTATCCTGCACCGTTACACGTAAGAACAACACGCACCTATAACCCTGCGCCATTAACATCAACAAGATGGTGCATGTTGCTAGAAGTTTGGCACAACCAAGTACTAGAGAGCAACAAGACGAAGTAACAGCTGTCCCAATGACAAAGCTTCTGTTTCTCATTGAACAAGATGATCTACTTATTTTCCTCAAAGAGGTCCACCCTTATAGTTACATTGGGAAGCCATAGTCGCATGAGTGGATATGTTCACGTAATGAATTTGGAATAAAGAACAAAGTCAGTCCTGGCCAGACTTGTGGATAGAGTTGTGGGGATCACACTGAAATTCAGCGATGAAAAGTTAATTCGATTGAGCTCCACACTGGAAACAAACTACAATCATCATTAATGCTACGTAGAGCCATGCGGCTGGTGCTGATGTTTTGAGAGAATTAACAGTCGTTGTAGCTTCTGGGGTAAAGGTAAAACTTTCCTTTTTCGTCAATGCATGTTTACTAAGGCTGTTATAATATCCGACTAGAATATGGTAAACTTTATTTGACATTCTACTGGACCAAAGTTTTTCTTTGAACATCTTGGAGAGATTATTTTCTTTTTGTGCCAAAAAACCGTTTTGTGGCTTAGATTATCACCCACTACCCCACCCGTGCGAAAACACAATAATGCACTCACACGAATGAATTACTTATGAGAAACTGAGTGAAAGAGTTGAAGAGATAAGATGAACAAGCTTTTTGTGGTGGTGAATTGCTTGGCATTCCTTTATAGTGTTGACAATAATCGTGGCTCTGATTCTGTCTCCAGGCTGCAAGTTTCAGTTAACAACGCACTTAAAAAATAAATAATCCGCCAAAACCTCCACCAAAAAGCACCACCAGTACTATCATGAAATACTACTTAAATCGCACCGCGGTTCCACCATATGTTTTTTGAATGCTGTGATTAATCTAAAATTTTCAGCAACACTTCACAGAACAATGTCTGATGAAGAGAAACAACAAATAACGCACGATGACTATAATTTTCCACCAGGAACAGTCCATCTTGTTGATATGCATGGAAACTTGGACGTGAAAAAAGGGGATGGTAACATTATCTTGCACCCCCAGCCTACATCTAACATCAACGATCCATTAAGATGGTCCAAATCGAAAAGAAACTTACAATTTGCTTTGCTTTGGTTCTGGGCTTTCATGTTGGCTCTTACTTTGAGTTTTATGGGACCGTTCTTTGCAGATTGGGTTATCGAGTGGAACACAACGTATAACGAATTAGGTGTTGCAGTTGCTCTAGGATTTTTAGGGCTAGGTGTTGGTGTCTGTTTCATTCAACCAACTGGGTTGAAATTGGGAAAGGTATTCGTTTATAATATGGGTACTATACTTGCGATTATTGCATGCGCTATGGGCTCCCAATCAAAAAATATTGGCTACTTTCATGCATTCAGAATTTTGGCGGGTTTGGCTGCATCCCCTGTTGATACCTTGGTTGAAATTTCTGCCAACGATTTGTTTTTTCAGCATGAAAGGTCTACTGCATTCAGTTCGTTGATTTTGGCTTTATATGGGGGTACTGATTTAGGTCCGGTGGCTGCGGGATACATTGCAGACAGTTTACATTGGAGTTGGTGTTATTATATCCAAATCATTATTTACATCCCTTTATTAGCGCTTCAATTCTTTTGGATGGAGGAAACTACATTTAGACGTTCATCGAATGAGGAAGAAGAATTAGAAGAGGAAATTCTTGCCCAAATCAAATCACATGAAACAGGCCAAGTCGCCGATATTGCGTCAAGTGAACAAAAGGACAAAATTGATGTTCTGGTTGAATCTAAATCAGATGAAGAAGATCAAACCAAATTAACCTACTGGCAAAGACACAAATTGTATCACACTGAACACAATGACCAGAGATCTTGGTTGTGCATTTTCATGAGACCATTTTACTTGGTCATGTTTCCTGCTATTGTGTGGAGTGGTATGATCTATGGTTTCCAAATGTTTTGGTTATCTCTTGTTATAAACACCCAATCAGCGATATATTCTGTTGAACCTTATAACTTCAGTGTGAACAATGTCGGTTTGACTACTATGGGTCTTTTCATCGGTAACGTGATTGGAATGTTTTATGGAGGACCATTTGTGGATTGGTTTGCTATTAAAATGGCTGAACGCAACAACGGTATTATGGAGCCAGAACATAGGTTGCATACCATGCTTATTCCTACAATTTTCAACGCGGCAGGGATATTAGCCTACGGTTTGGGATCTTATTACGGTATGCACTGGGCTATTTCAGTTGTTGTTGGTCAAGGTTTGATGGGTTTTGCAATGAGTTCCTCTGGGGCAATTTGCTTGGTCTACGCAGTTGAGTGTTATGAGAAATTGGCCAGTGAAAGTCTTGTGTTAATCTTGTTCATTAGAAATATGATTGGTATGGGATTCTCTTTTGCTATTTCCCCTTGGATAACTGCAGAAGGTTTGATGAAAACCACTTATGCTATGTTTGCACTATCAGTGATTGTTAATGGAAGTTATATTTTCTTGACTTGGAAAGGGAAAGCAATCAGGCGTTGGTCGAAAGCTCGGTATGAAAGGATCAGTGTTCCTTCTTACGGAGAGGTGTTCAAGAGGAGTAAGTGAGATTAGACAGGTTCTTTATGCAATTATTTATTTCTTACATATGCTTTATTTTTATTGTGAAGTATTATCTTGACGAAAATTCTAACTACTGTAGAGCCTATAAAATATCAACCTCATCATTCTCAACAACTGATGTTTTAATTTTTAATAGCAATTGGGTCTTTAACTTATCAAGCTTGCTGAATTTGTCATAGTCAAACACTTTATCGGAATAGTCCTCCACATCGCCGTTGTTGATACTTTCCAACAACCCCACAATTAATTTGCACTCTCTAGTTTCTGGCCAATTAGGATCGTCTTGTGAATACTTTTCCATCCTCTTCTCTGTTTCTACCACATCTTCCGTGCACAACACACACAACAAAGATTTGAAAAAGTAGTCTTTTAAACTCCATTTTGTCAATGAATTATTCAACAGATTTTTAATCACAATGTCGTATAGTTCAATAGCCTTTTTATATTCGTTGCTCGCTGCTGACAAGTCTGCACATTTAAGGAAAGCTTTATTTGAGAGAGCTTCAGCATTGTCTGTAGTAAAGTAGTCACCAGCCTGCTCGTAACTCTTGATGGCATTTGCTGTATCCCCAACATTCTCATACAATTCAGCCAAGTCCATGGTAAAGTTTGCAGCTCTTCTAAATTGCCCATTTTGGGTCAAAAAAATGTGAATTGCTTGCGACAAGGCACCAATGGCATTCGTGGGAGAAGTTGACTTGTAACACTTGTAAGCTTCCACCAAATGGTTAGCAGCATCATTATGATTACTCAAGCTTTGTTGTACTTCTGCTGCTTTCATGAATTGATTTCCAGCCTGGTTGAAATCTTTCTTCAATCTATAGCTATTGGCCGCCTGAATATATAAATCAGTTGCGTCCTCTTTACGAATAGATTGCGACGAGCCAGAAATGAACAGAAAAAAACCCAGTTGGGGTTTAAGTAGCTTCTCTGCCTCGGCGATCAATTGTTTTGGGTCTGACATGATGGGATTTAGTTGTGAATTCTAAGGAATGCTAGGTGTATTGGATATTGCATTCCCTTTTTTTTTGCTCTGATAACTTCGATGTATGCTACCAAAAAAAGTGTAAACAACAAAGGTAGGTAACATTGAAGGGGTAACTAATCTGAAAATGAGTTCGACACCCAGAGTTAGATTCCAGCGACTTCAAGTGCTTGGTAGAAGAGCAGTTGAAGAGGTACTCAAAACATCATTTTCCGAAGAGCAAGTCAAACAATGCTATCCCAATATCGTTGAGTCAGAGGCAGGTGCAGCGAAATTGGAAACTGGGATAACGCGGCTTCAGGAATATCTTCATGATAGCACTGTAACAGAATTCAATCACATATATGATGAAAACTCTTTACCACAGAAGTTGGATGAGTTAGACGAACTTATACACCTGGCCCAAGAGAGGGAACGAAAAGGTGGACACGTGAATGAAGAGAAACAAGTAGAGATTGAAAAATTGCCAGCGGATGATATCATGAGTTCAATGGTGCTCAGTGAGAAGAAGGATGTCTTGGGAAAGTTGAGACTAATTTATGAACAGTTGTGCAATGATAATGACGAAATGCTACGATCCTTGGATGAGAAATCAAAAGAAAATGAAACTTTTGCTGGTAAGATTTTCGAAATTTGGGAACCTATACTACGCCAGCAAGATGTGATACAAAGGGGTTCAATACAAAATGACAAGTCTTTATACATGTCCACCAAATAATATATACAGATGAGAGCCTAAATAAGATTCTCCTTTTGCATGATTTCGTAATTTCTTTTGGCCAAATCATGATACTCGCTGACTCTATCCCGAAGTTTCTTTATTCTCAAGTTCTTCCTCTTGGTGCTTTGAGTTTCCTTGACCAATATCTTGTCACCCCATACCTTGTATTCTTGTAAGTATTGTCTTCCCATGTTGAACTCGGCGGTAATAACATCATCAGTCAAACCCAACTTTGCGATTGCATAATAATATTTTTTGGGATCCTGTCTTTTCAAATAACGCAATATCTTCTGCCTATACTGAACCAATTCACGGACGATTTTTGTAGTGGCATGGTCATTCTTGTTCTCCTTTACGTGTCTCATTCCAAAATGGATCTTGACCGTCATCACGGCTGCCTGAACTTCTGGGGATGCAGTGTCACCAGGTTCTCTTTGTAATTCCTCACGCGCATACTTGATTGCCAATTTCTTCTTGTCTTGGTTGTTGGTATTTTTCAAATTCAAAATAGTCAACACAGCTTTCCTTTTATTTTCTTCGACTTGTTGTACCTCTCGGCGTATTTCTTCATTGCTTGATGAGTTTTCAAGAGACAACTTCTCTGCTGCGTACAAGAGCTTCTCCATTTCTGAACGATCAACCTCATTAGCCAAATTTGTGTCCTGATCTTCAACTTTTTGCATAATTCGGGAGAAAAATTGACATTGAGGGTCACCCAAGACAGGATCTACCTGAAAGGGAACATTCTTTGCTTCATACTGCTTCAAGGTGTTGACATCTCGTATGATTTGTTTCTTTAATCTTTTCTCCCTTCTTCTCAACTTCTTTTCCTTCTTTTGAGGGGTTCCAGGATCTATAAATTGCTTCGCGGCAAGCTTTGGACCAAGACTTATACTTTTCAATGAACCTGTCTGAGATAGTAAGGGTCTCCCTATGGAAAACCAACGAGAGGGCAACTTATACATGATGAGTTAGGTGTCAGTAGTATAGAAAGGTTGGACTGAAATTTTTTTTTTTTCGGATTTTTTCTTTCGTAGTTGTGCAGTCTTTGCCCTGTTGAAGTATCACGTACTTACTTCAACTTACGTTATTGACTAGAAGCTAGTGTGGCTTCCTATATTGTAGCGACTACTTCACTTTGGATTTAGAAAATGTAATGTGATCTAGTGTTGTCAATTTTAACCTCATTTGTTGATGTAGAGAATGCATTTGGAGAGCAACATTAGCCGTAATCACGAAACATTTGTCTTGCAGGAATCCTGAATACACAGCTCAAAATTTTGAGCACCCAGACTCAGTGGACATCATTTAGGGATGTTCTATCTTATAGTTTATTGACCCGTTTCATCCCCTGTACTACAATTACTTGACTGTCGCTACCGTCTTCACAGAACAATTTAGAAAATTTTTCGCATTCTTTTTTTACACATTCGGAAACTTGCCTCTTCATCTTTCTAACTATACTACAACTATGCAAAGAGCTTTACTGCAATCAATAAGGAGAACGGTTCAAAGTCGTGTTGGTTTAGCCCCTTCTGCACTTAGATACTCGGTGTGTGTTCCACGTCAACAATTCGTTCGTTTTAACTCCACGAAGCCAGAGGCAAAAGAGACTACTGAATCCACAGAAAAGGTCGCAGAGGAGGCAAAAGAGAAATCAGAGACCGAATCTGCAGAAAAGACAAATGCTGGCGAAGCTACTGAAGATCCTGAATTTAAAGAGTTGAGAGAGAAATTGGAGAAGAAGGACAAAGATTTAGCCCTTATGAAGAACCATTACGCTAAAGCTAGAGCCGATTTCCGTAGTTTACAGGAGACAACAAAGAAGGAAGTACAAAATGCAAAAGATTTTGCATTGCAAAAACTTGCAAAAGATTTATTAGAGTCAATAGATAATTTCAATTTGGCATTGGATCATGTCAAGGAAGACACTCTCAAAGCCAACGAAGAAGTTAAAAACTTGTACGAGGGAGTGGACATGACAAGGAACGTTTTCGAGAAGACATTGCAAAAGCACGGTATTGAAAAAATCGAACCATTGGGAGAGAAGTTCGACCCCAACTTACATGAGGCCACTTTTGAAATTGCCCAACCTGACAAGGAGCCAGGCTCCGTTTTCTTTGTTCAACAAACTGGCTACACTTTAAACAACCGGGTTTTGAGACCTGCCAAGGTTGGTGTTGTCAAGAGCGAAGACAACTAGGATTCCTCACGTGTAACATGAAAATATTAACGTCTTGTATATAAATAAACTTTGTATAAATTCTGGGAGCCATGTTAAATCTTGGTCCCGAATGAGTGTCAAATATACGTCTTCAATTTTTAGTACAATTCAAAAGTTTTAGCAAGACCGCTCTCGGTTCCGTTTTTCAATTTTCATATTGTGTTAGTTTTCTTTGGTGACTCACTCAATGGAACTCTCCACGGCGAATTCAGGTCCTTTTGATCGAATTTTGTGTCAGGTTAATTTTGTTAACCGCGCACCATCGATAGGATAACTATCAAAATTTTTGATTTTTTTTTTCATCTTTTTGACACTTTGACAGCTTCTTTACCACAGCATAAAATACATTAAACGATGTTGGCAGTTAAATCATCAATGCGTTATTTCTCAACTACAGCTCCAGCTCTCAAGACCATCAAAATTGGGTTGATCCCAGGTGACGGAATTGGAAGGGAAGTAATACCAGCTGGTCAAAGGGTTTTAGAAAGTTTACCTTCGAAATATGATTTGCAGTTTGAGTTTGTACAATTGGATGCAGGTTATGAATTGTTCAAGAAAACAGGAACTGCCTTGCCAGACAAGACGGTGGATATTTTGAAGAATGAGTGTGATGGTGCCTTGTTTGGTGCTGTTTCCTCTCCAACTACTAAAGTAGCTGGTTATTCTTCCCCAATTGTTGCATTGAGAAAGAAATTGGGCCTTTATGCCAACGTTCGTCCTGTTAAGTCCGTCAAAGGAATTGGAAGACCTGTTGATATGGTCATTGTCCGTGAAAACACAGAAGATTTATACGTCAAGGATGAAAAGACGTATGAGAAAGAAGATGGAACCAAAGTTGCTGAAGCAATCAAAAGAATTACTGAAACTGCGCTGAAAAGAATCGCAAAGATGGCATTCGACATAGCTGTTCAAAGACAAGCAATTAGAGATGCATCATCATCATCAAGTGAACAACTCCACACGTCACCATCAGTTACTGTCACACACAAATCAAATGTCTTGTCACAGTCAGATGGTTTGTTCCGTGAATCATGTAAAGAGGTATACGATGCAAACAAGGAGAAGTATAAAGATGTTGAATACAAGGAGCAAATTGTTGATTCAATGGTTTACAAAATGTTCAGGGACCCAGAAGTATTTGATGTGGTTGTTGCACCAAATTTGTATGGTGATATTTTGAGTGATGGAGCTGCTGCTTTGGTCGGATCATTGGGTGTTGTTCCATCAGCTAATGTTGGTGACTCTTTTGCCATTGGTGAGCCTTGTCACGGGTCCGCTCCAGATATCGAAGGAAAGGGTATCTCAAACCCAATCGCTACCATAAGATCTACTGCTTTGATGTTAGAATTTATGGGGTACCCAGAAGCTGCCGCAAAGATCTATGAAGCTGTTGATGCAAATTTGGCTGAAGACAAAATCAAGACTCCAGACTTGGGTGGACAATCATCTACAAATGAGGTTGTTGAAGATATCATCAAAAGATTTTAAATTATGTCTATAGCTATTAGTAAGGATTGAATCTTCGGCTTTTGTTTTTATGTGGTTTCTTGTGATGCTTCTTTGTATCTGACTTATTCTTAGTCTTACTAATCGAAACTGGAGGAGTAGATCCAATCGAGTAGTATTTAAGAGTCCCGGGTAACTCCCAAAGTTTTACTTTGCCATCTTCACCGCAAGTCAAGCATTGTGTCGTGTTCGGTTTGATTAGGACATCTCTCACAACTTCTTCACTGTGTCCACCAGGAAAGCTAATACTCTTTGAGTCTTTGAATTTCTCCTTTTTAGGGTTAAATGGTATGATGGATAGCTTTTTTAATGAATTTGCACCATATGCTGCAAACCCACTAGGACTGATGTCTATAACATATTCATTGTCTACCCACTGTTCTCTCAAATCTCCTTTATCGACATGCTTTGGGCCCACCAATTCTTCATAATTTGTATCATTCAAATCGTGAAACAAAAGTGTTTCGATATGGGTCAAAACAGAAATTCTTGATTCTGTTACAAAATGACACGAATGGACTGACCCAAAATTAATGACTTGATGCAATGCCTCATCCTCGTCTGATTTTGATAAATCATAAATGTTTACGTAGCCATCCGTCGAGCCTGACATCAAGTAATTGCTAAATGTTGGATGGAACTCGAGTGCGGTAACATCATCGTGATGTGAATCAACAAAGGACTTTACCAATTGAGCTGAATTCCTCAAATCCCAAATATGCACCTCGGCATCGGCACCTAATAGTTCTGTGCCTCCAGCCAATAAATTACCTCGCAGTGCAAGTGATAAGAAGTTAGATCTTCCATTGCCCAATGTTGCCTGACTGCTGCCCACTCTAACGTCCCAAACTTTAATACCATCAGTGGAGCAAGTAGCTATTAGGTTATCATCAATCACTTTCATGTCATTAATGCTTGTCTCATGCGCCAGCTTTATATTAATTATCGGCGTGGACACATTTTGCAATGAGTAGCCAAACAAGTCTCCACTACTCGTTGACGCGGCAAAACCTTCACCCACGAATCCTAATTTCAAAACCCAATCGTCTGCATTATTGGCAGACCAAGTATATTTGCATGTGGCCATGTGGTGAAAGATGAGGGAAGAACACGAAATGATGCTAAGAAAAGCGAAAAAAAAAAAAAAAAAAAAAAAAACATAGATAAACAATAGTATATAGAAAGCTGTAGAACCAGACACACTTAACAATCGAGTAATCCCTCCACGATGAGTAGTTTAGTGAAAAAGGGAAGTCAGTTTACCCCAAAGCTAAAATATCCAATAAGAAAGAAAGCTACTCCGAAACCTACTGCCACTCCTGAACCTTCCCAAAAAGGAACTTCTGGCACATCAGATCCACCATCCAACAAGGCTATATCAGACCAAGTAGGTCCCCCACCTGCCACACAAAATGGCAAGCCAAGGTCATCTTTTAGTATCAAAGGAGCTGCTACTAGTGGAGCTGTTTTAGATGATGGTGTGGATCCAATAGACAATCTGAAGCCACAAGAATCGGCCATTGCAGATAGTTCAGATGAAGACGACGAGGCGCTCAGACAACACGCCCAAAGTCTACGTAGAACCTCATCGCGAAGATTATCTGGAATAAACCCTGGATTTAGAAGTCGGTCGGCGTCAGTTTCACATCGACCCGGTAACGAAGATGCACAATCAGCTGCAAGAATTGTGGTACCTCAGCCCAAATCCATAAAAAGAAGAAGATCGCTGGTAAGCTCACGGAATGCCAAAAGAAACTCTGTGGTAGTACCAGCCGCTGCTATTGCTCCCACACTTAAACCTTCACTGGTTGTAACAGCTTCAACTACACCAACCGTTGGTCATTCCCCAACACCATCTTCATCGTCGAGCACCACATCCAGGATTTTGAATTCCAATGTTAGTCATTTGTTTCCTGCATTAAGAAGCTCCGCCGCTCCACTTAGCAAGATTATGAACAATCCTGAAACTGAGCTGCTATCACCAGCTCTCGTCGATAAGACAGATGTGAACGTGGTGAGCAAGGAATTTGTTGTGGGAATTGATCCTAGGACGAATAAGCTACGAAAATTTAGACGCAGGGATGCACCGAAATCTGAAGTTAAAGAAGAAGAGGAAGATTTCACCAGGGTTGCTGACAAGCCGTTGGATGATTTGGTTCCAGTAGCGCCAGAGAATTTGGTTACTACCGTAACTAGCATCAGCCAGATCCCAACTGGTATTAAAGAGGAAGACTTGGAATTGTATGGGGAGCTTGATTTTGATTATGAGGGGATGACAATGGCTGACTTGTGTAAACCAACTTTAAAAATCGGTAATGTTAGTTCCAGTTTCAAATTGGCTCAAGAGGCAGAAATACAATTGAAACAGAAGAAATTACAGAGAAGACTAGATAGAATCAGAGCAAGAAAGGATAGAATATCTTTAGAAGAAGCAACGTTGAAGAATGAAGGCAAAACTGACGAAGAAATTCAACATGAAAAGGAAGGTAAGAAGCCAAAGTCAGGAACTGACTTGATGAATTTTGATGAAGAAACACCATCAATATCGTCAGCATTACAATTGACATTAGTTGATGGAAAGATCGGGTTCAATGAAGAATCTGCAGTTGTTGTGAAGCCTAGAGCTGATGCGTCTGGACGCACAGTTGAGGATTCAAACCCATTTGCAAACCCAGTCACTTCTACGACATATAGCAAAAGAACATACACGGACAAGTGGACGCCTGATGAGTTGAATGAATTTTACCAAGCCTTGAGCATGTTTGGTACCGACTTTTCCTTGATTGCGCAATTATACCCACACCGCACCAGAAAACAAATCAAATCCAAGTTTGTTTTAGAAGAGAAAAAGTATCCTGAAGTGATTGAATTGGCATTGAAAAGGAAGCTACCGGTAGATTTCAAAAAGTATTGTGAAGCAACAAATAACGAGATTAAGACTATCGAGCAGTATAATGAAGAGTTGAAGAGAGTAAGATTAGAGCATGAACAAAGTATGAATGCAATTGCAATCGAAAGAGAAAAGGCGTTCAAGGAAGATGCTGAAGCGAATAGAAGACGAGAAATTGAAATCAGAACAGGGTTCACCGGATCCAAGCCAATGACAACAGCCGAAAGGAGGAAAGAGTTGCGAAAGAATGAAACGGTCGTAGGTACTATTGATGACATAAAACATCGTTGAGATTGTATAGACTTTAATGAAACAAGGAAGGAGTCAAATTCATGCACGTGCGAAAAATTGACCTCTGTAAGTTAAATTCACTATATGTGCGGATAAAACAATGTAAAGAATAATACAACCTCAAAGTAGAATTATTGAAAACATTTTTCACTTGAAAGTGTGTCATTATACGATGCAACTTTGATGTCATCCCCGAAAGACTTTGTGTTGGAGATCACACCTCCCACTGAGAATGATGTAACGTCACTAAACTCGTTAAATGTGTTGAAGTTTTCGGTCAAGCAACGAGTCCCCCCACTCATATATCGGACACGGTACTTTCTTTTATGCGGTTCCACTATCGGTCTTGTAATTTGTGTAGCATATAATTACAAGGCAATCACCACGGTGTACACTTTGTCTGTCATACTAATTCAGGTAGTGGTGATTGTGTTGCTTCTTTTTGTTCAAGAGCCGCAAGATACTTTGACGATCATGAAGGGAATTGGAGCGCAGTTAGAATCCCACAAAATAATGTCCTTCCAAAGCAGTAACACCTTCATTCCCATTAACAACATAATCGATCTAGTTATACACGAAGGATTTCATAATTATGGACAAGTTATATTCTACTTGTGCTTTTTAACAAAAAATTTCCAATTGGAGAAACTGGCAAAGGATGATGTAATACAGGTCGTATTTGGTGAATTTTTACCAAGGAAGGACGTTTTATTGAAAGTTTGGAAGTTGAGTAGACAATTGCTTTTTGGTGAAACAAAAAGGTATT